>NC_056672.1:88642500-88930000 GCF_018350195.1 Panthera tigris | reverse complement strand
GGAGTGGGCTGGTGGGATCCAGGGTAAAAGCATCAGGCACAGGGACAGAGGCTTTCCTGGCTGTACCTATTAGCGTCCTAGGGCTGCTGTGCCACAAACAGGGTGGCTTGGCACAACAGAAAATGATTCTCAGCCCAAGGGGCCAGAGTGCAAAATCCAGGTGTGAGCCGGGTTGGTTGGTCTGGGAGGTTCTGAAGGACGTTATGATGTGGGCCTCCCTCCTGGTTTCTGGCGGCTGCAGACACTGTGGCTTGTGGACACGTCACTCCAATCTGTGCCTCCTCTCTGCGTGGTCTTCTCCTGCATGTCTTTGCTTCTTTGTATAAGGACAGCAGTCACTGGTGGGTACCTGGGTGGCTCAGTTGGTTGAGCACCTGACTTCAGCTCAGGTCATGATTTCACGGTTCGTGGGTTTGAGCCCTGCATTGGGCTCTGCGCTGACAGTGAAGAGCCTGCTTAGGATTCTCCCTCTCTCTGCCCCTCCCCCTTGCTCTCTCTCTCTCTCTCTCTCTCTCTCTCAAAATAAATAAATTTTTTAAAAAAAGGATACCAGCCACTGGATTTAGGGCCCACCCTAATTCAGCATGACCGCTTCTGAACTAAAGACTCTATCCCCAAGTTCTTGGGAGTTATGACTGGAACATACATTGAGGGGAGGTGGTGACAGTTCAACCCACAGCACTGTGGTTTCCTGAATGTGGCTTCAGCCCGAGACTGGCCTGGGGCAAGCTGGTCACCCTTCCAGTCAGGAGACAATGGTGAGGGTAACAAACTTCCCATTCCCCGTGCCCTCCCTCTGGGCCAGGTTCTGTGCTAAGCCGCCCGCATGGACTCACTCAGGGTGAGGCAGGGCGTGGGTGCCCCCATTTATATAGTAGCCCTGCTCCAGACCTGTAGAGCTCAGGAGCCCTCTCCTCCCTCCCCCTGTATCCCCGTGCCCTGTGGAACCCTTCAGTCAGGTGCACCTTGGTCTCCAGAGGATCCCACGGGCCACAGTGCCAAACACAGAACCCACCTCCTTGGGCATCTGTTACACCTCCCAGTTTAGGTCCCAGGGCACGTCTCAGCAAGCTGGGAGAAACAGCCACCGCTGATAGTCACCCGGGCTTGGTGGCCCCAGCCAGCGCTGCAAGGGTGGGGCTGGGAGAGGCCCAGCCGACTGTGTGCGTGATTTCACCAAATCCTCTCATCAGCCCCAAGTTGGGAATCAAGGTTACCCCCATTCTTCAGAAGAGGCTGCCAAGGCATCGAGTGACAATACCCCAGCCCTGATCATACAGCTGTATCGAATGGATCCAGCTGAGGCCACTCCCGGTCAGCAGCCGCCCCCTCTGTCCTGGAGCGTAGGAGGCAGGCGGTAAATGGAAGCTGTGGTTACCATTATTACCAGCTCTGGTTCTCCTTTTTATCAGTATCCTGTGTGTCAGCTCCTTGGCACTATGAGGGCAGGGGTCTGAATTGATCTCCCCGGAGTCCCGGCGCCCAGGAACATGTATTACATTCTTAAACATTCTGGGCCCTCCGAGATATTTCTCACTCCCTGCAGTGATCTCATCTGGGCTGCTGGGCTGTGAGCCCCTTGAGAGCGGGGCCCTGAGTCTCACCTCTTCCATCTCTCAGGGAGCCCAGGACAGTGCAGGATCTGAAGAGCTCAAGCACATTAGCAGGAGGGCAGCCCCAAACAGAGCCAGAGAAGCCAGAGTGGGGGCTCCAGGGCGCCTTCTATAACTGGGACTCCTGTCTCTGCCCCGCCTGCCTCCCATGGCAAGAACCAAGTAAAATAAGCCGAGCCCCAACCACTGGGCTGCGTGAGGTCCTCCACGTGGGAAGGGGGCATATAAGGTGCCCTGCAGGTCACAGTCCATGGCTGGGCAGGACACAAGGTCCCCTTGGGTGCTGATCCCCCCACCCCAACCGCCCACACACTCTGCCTCCTGTGCCCATCCCGTGTTTCCTGCCTCCGTGTCTGGAATGCCCTCATTCCAGCCCCCCTCTGTCTCCCAGATCACTCCAAGCCATGCTTTTAGGACTCCTTTCAGCACCCACTGCGGTGGCTAAAATCCCAAAGGCTGACACCACCAGATGTTGGCAGGGTCGTGGAGGAACTGGAACTTGCGTAAGTTCTCGAGAGAGCGTAGGATGGAAAGCCACTTGGAGGACTGGCTGGCTGTTTTCTAGAAGGTTCATCATCCACTTGCCCTGTGGCCCTGGAATTCCACTCCTGGCTCTTTACCCAAAAGCCAAATGAAACCACACATTCACAGAAAGACTTGCTCGGGAATCTCCACAGCAGCTTTCTTTATAGCGGGCAGAAACAGAAACACCCCAGATGTCCACTGGTCAGTGAATGTTTAAGCAAATTGTGGCCCATTTGGGGGGGGGGTATGCTGCCCAGCCATGAAAAAGGTGACGTCCTGGCTCACACTGTCCTAGCTCAGCACAGAGGATTCTAGAGATGGGCTCAGTGAGTGCGTGGGGCTGGTTGAAATGAAATCCTAGAACAGGCAAAAGTGATCTATGTGTTTAAATTTGTTTTAATGTTTATTCATTTTTGAGAGAGAGAGAGAGAGTGTGTGAGCAGGGGAGGCGCAGAGGGAGAGGGAGACACAGAATCCAAAGCAGGATCCAGGCTCTGAGCCGTCAACACGGGTCCCCACGTGAGGCTCACACCCATGAACCGCGAGGTCATGACCTGAACCGAAGTCGGATGCTGAACCAACTGAGCCACCCAGGCGCCCCAAGGGATCTATATGTTTAAAAATCAGAACAGCAGAAGAGGGGGGTTGGCTAGAAGGGGGGTTTGAAACAATTTCCAGTATATTCTAGGTGGCGCTTATGTGGGTGTGTTAAACATATTGAAGTGAATATGCCTCGATTACATACGTGTATGTGTGTGTCCGTGTGTATGCGCACACGTGTGTGAAGGCCCCCTGGGCCCTCCCCCGCCAGGACCCCTTCCCCGTGTCCACCTGCGCTCACGCCAGCTGAGCCAGGAGCACCTTCCTACTGCTCCTTCAGTCGGGATCTCGGTCCTGCACCTGCTGTGGTACAGCCACCTGCCCAGCTGCTCGGCACCCCCAGTCCTCGGGGCGCTCCTGCGTGCGGGTCCTTCTCACCGATGTGCCCCCTTGAGCCCAGCCCCGCTCCGGATGCCTCTGGGCATCTATAGACATTTGCTGGGGGATCTACAGACATTTGCTGAACAAATGAGGAAATGATCACTGAGTCCTTATTTATGATTGTAGCTACAGTTTAGACCCAGGTTTGTATTTACATCGATCTCCATTAAACCCATTTAGATCCATAAACTCAATTTCTAGTGCGTCTGTATCACTAACTCTCTCTGAACCTCCAGAGCTCCCGGGAAGGTGTAGGCACGGGTCCCCGCGGGCTGACAGACCAGCAGCCCCTGCCAGTGCCCGCCCCCTCCCCTCCCCGAGCTCGGCCGCTCCCAGAGACCCTCTGCCCCCTCCTCTTCTGCTCTGGCTTCCTCTCCGTGCGCGCTCTGCTCCTGTTCGGAGAGACTGCAGACTGAAGTCTGCAAGGTCAGGCTCTGATCCGGACAGAGCTGGGCTGGATTTCTGGCACTGCGATGTGACCTCGAGCAAATCATTTCTTCTCTCCAGCCTTGGTTTACTCATCTGTGCAATGGGATAATATTAGTGCCTGCTTCCTAGGAATGTCAGGGGGACCTGGTAAAGTTTTGCATGCAAGGCACTTAGCTGGGTGCTTGAGGGGAACTGGCCAGCCAGGCAGCCCCGTGCGTCCCCCCGGGGTTGTGCGAGTGGGTCTCCCAGCCGAACCAAGACCGAGTGATTCCCGTCCCCCCACTCCCCCCCCCCCAAGTGGCCTTCTCAGTTCAAAGGGCATTTTCAGTTCAGACCAAACAGCCCCAGGCTAATTTGAAACTGAGACTCCTGGTGGAATCCCAGATACCAGGGAGGGACCACCCGGCAGACGCAGATGCAGACGTCAGCCACAGAGGAGAGGGACGAGGGTGGAGAGGGTGGTCAAAGGGCAAAGGTTTCCAGTGAGAAGATGAATCAATTCTGGAGAATCCAATGTACAGCATGGTGACCGTAGTTAATGACGCTGTGTTACATACCTGGAAGTTGCCAAGAGAGTGAGTCATAAACGTGGTAATTATGTGGCGTCGTGGAGGTGTTAGCCACCTCTATGGTGGCAACTGTGTTACAATATAGAAGTTCATCAGGTCAGCACGTTGTAGACCTCAGACTTGCACAATGTTATGTGTTAATTATATCTCAATAAAACTGAGGGAAAAAAATCACAGTACAATTAGAAGGACATACTTTTTATTAAAAGTCAATTATTTACATTTTTAAAAAGCAATGTACATTTAAAAAAAAAAAGCATATTAGAGATTACAGAAACACCCCCCCCCGCCCCCCGGCTGCCCAAAAAAGGAAGAAATGAGGACTTCGCAAAAGCAGGTGGCAAATGCTGAGTGTGAAAATCACTGTGGGTAGAAGCAGGCAGTCCGACCGGGACGTGGGGAAGCTCATCTCCCTTTCCCGGTGGGAACAGCAAACTGGAGGCCATCGTTTCTTTTCCAGGCCCTCACCCCATGCCCTGGCCCCAGGCACACCCGGTCGGCCACCTCAGACTGGGAGCGGGACAGAGGCAAGACAGTATAACGGGTCCACAAAGCCTGGGACCTGACTGAGTCACTGAACATCTCTGAAGTGTTTATCTGTTTCTATCTCGGGCCCCTTTCCATATGTGGGACCCTCCTGTTTGCTCCTCTGGTGCGTGGCCGGACGCGGCTGCCGGGAGCATTTGGCCATGCCCTTCACACCCTCTCAGCCAGCCGCCCGCCTCAGTGGTGGCTCAGCCCAGTCGGCAGGTGAGCACTGGGTCCATAGTGTGGGAAGCTGTGCCCAGGGCATCAGGGCCGTGCATCAATTAAAGCACACCCCGCCATCGTTTCTCCTGTTTCTCCATAATACTCTGTTGCGAGGCCAGATCCTGGTTTGGTGAGTCAGTCCCTGATTGGGGTAGAGGTCGGTTGGTGTCTTTTCAGATATAAACAGTGGCAGCAGGTGACCCCAGCAGGCGACATCCTTCTCGGAAACACGCCGGTGACACCCTGCTCGCGAGGCAGCCCCCCTCATCTCCAGGTGGCTCCAGGATTGGGGAATCCTTCCTGGGGTGGAGCCCGTCCCCACACTAATGCCAGCTCTGCCCTTGGGGTGACACAGACTGTCCACCCCTTGGTCTCAGCCTCCTCCCCCCCCACCCCAAAGCCAACCAGCTTTTTCCCACACACCCGCCCGTTTGAGGGAAGGCCGCCTTCCCTACTTGCCTTGGGGAGCCTCCCAAGCAAGTGGGAGGCTTGCAGGTTTAGAGTTCAAGAGCCCTGGCTTTAGAGCCCGACAGACCTGGGTTCAGATCCCAGCTCCACCATTTCCTGGCTGTGGGATCCGGGGAAGGCACTTGGCCTGAGTGTCACTTTCCTCATCTGTGAAATGAGCTTAATAACAGTACCGACCTCATAAGGCTGTTGCAAAGATTCCCCGGTGCTGTCCGTGTAAACCACTTAGTTCAGGACCTGTGCCTGGTGAGGACTAGATCAATGCTAGGTGGCAGGGAGTCCCGGTGCGCGAGGATCCTGGAGACAAGCCTAGTGGGGCCGAGACACCCCAGTCCTGCCCCCCCTGGCCGTCAAAGGCGTGACAAGCTCATCTCTCCAGGAGGGGAGGACCCCAGTGGCTCAGGGAAGGGGGGGGGGCTGCAGACACGGAGCGGGGATCAATACATTATTTAACAGCAAGAATGCAAATGAAGGAAAATTAATGAAGCCGCTCCCTCTGCCTCCGCCCCCCAGCCCCCACTCTTCCTTGACTTCGCGATTGCTGACAAATTCTCTGGAAAATATCAAAACAGCCTCCGGCTGGAATCTGCCACAGCGATGCACCATTATCTATTATTGATGTAAACCTTGACAAGTTCTCTTTTTAAGGAAGGCGAGCATGGGAGAGAGCTGCTAATCTGTGTTTAAAGGGACAGATTCTCGTGTCCCCCTCCACCCGGGCTTCAGCCACAGGAGCACCTGCAAAGCGCAACCCCCCTCCATGTGCCCCAGTACCCTCGCCCCCCTCACCGTGCAGGGAGGAAAAGCGGGATGGAGACCTGGAGAGCTGTAGGTAAGGAGAGGCCTTGGTGGTGCCTCAGATCCCCCCTCCCCCCTCCCCCCCCCCCCCCGTGGCATTTTCCAGGCCAGCAATTAATGGCACGGCCTGGGGACAGGAGGGCGGGGCGAGGAAGATGATAGAAACCAGAGAGCCTGACTCCCGCCTTAGGCAACACAGGAGAGGCATGCCTGAGGCAGAGGGCGTCTGCCCTGAATGAGCACCTCGCAAGCTAGGACCCTAAGATCCACTCTGCAAAATGGAGTAAGCTCAAAGCTGGTGATTTTACATTTTTAATATTCGAAATACCTTGACCATCTAGAAATCACTTGATGAACAACTTAAGTTATCTAGAATATTGAGGAGAGGAGAAAAAGGAAGCTCAAAAGAAATTTTTTTTTTTCTATAGGAGCCGTTTCAAGGCTACAAAACGCAAGCATTGAAGTTCATGCACTTGACCCACAGGAAGCAGAGCCGTCTGGGGCCATTTAGCGTGGGGGCAAGTGCCCTCGTGGGGCTTCCGGTTTGGCAAAGAGTTAGACATAAGCCGCTTGACTTGCTTAAACTTAAAGTAGTCATCCAAAGTGCTTTGGGGAAATGGCGTCTCTGAGAAATCCAAGATCACACGCTCATTGCTGGGCTCGTGGACGATCACAGTGGCCAGAGGTCGTGAATTTGAGAACATGGCATCCACGGGCCACGCACGTGAATGTCTTTCCGGGAGCGGCCAGGCCGTAGAAATGAAAGCCGCAGGAGGGGTGGGGTCGTAGGGAGCAGTGGTGACCAATGGCACCATGGACACCACGGGCCTGGTCTCAAAGGAAGCCGTCCCTGCGCTCAGGTCCCCTGGTGATGGAGGAATTGTGCGCCCTTTCCAAAAGAAGGCAGAAATCTAATTTTAAGATGAGATCTCCCGATTTTTGAATATCGACACCTAATTGTTATTTTCTAGAACAGTGTGTGGGCCAAACAAAGCCTGACCACAGGCGGAGCCCGGCCTGAGAACACGGTGTCCCGCCTCTCTCTTCGCTGATGAGGAAGATGAGGCCAGGAGAGGTCCGGTGGCTGCGTGACTGGCTGCCCTGCTTAGTGGCCTGTAAAGGCTTTGGTGTCTTTTCTTCTCTTCTCTTTTTTAATATTTATTTTTGGGAGAGCACAAGTGGGAGGAGAGGCAGAGAGAAGGGGGACAGAGGGTCTGAAGCGGGCTTTTCAGGACGGGCTGACGGCGGCCAGCCCCACACGGGGCTCCCGCGAGACCATGACCTGAGCCGAAGTCAGATGCTCAACCGACTGAGCCACCCAGGTGCCCCTGGTGTCTTTTCTAAATTGAGCGAGAGGAGCTGGGTCTGGGGTGCATGGTAATCTTATCAGTTTGTCCCACTTGTCCTAAGTTCCCACACACGCTCTATGGCTCGAGACCCCCAGGAAAGCCCACCGGGGCGGCTGGTGCTCTCCTGCTTTTATCCGTGACGAGATACGGGCTCAGGGGAGTCAAGCAGCTTCGTAGGGTCCCACAGCCACACGCGTGGCGGAGTGGACTGGGGGCCCTGGCGTGAAGGCAGGGAGACCCATCCTGGGACCGGACCGTGAATTGCTTCACCGTAAAATGGAAACACTGCCGTGGTCCTTTCCCATTGCTGCTCTAACACCATCACCGCGGACTGGGTGGCTTCAGCCACATTCGTCATCCACAGTCGTGGAGGTCAGAAGTCCTAAAATGAAGGTGTTGGCAGGTCTGGCTCCTCCTGGAGGCTCCGGGAGAGTAGGCTCCTTGCCTTCTCCAGCTTTTGCAAACCTGGCTCCCAGCCCCTCCCTCCGCCTTCAGAGCCATTTCCCCCGCGTCTGACCTCTGCTGAGGCTCTGACCTCTCCTCCTCTGACCCCCCTGCCTCCCTCTTATAAGGACCTTTGTGATCACATCAGGCCCACCCAGGTTACCCAGGGTCATCTGTAAATTAACCTCACCTGCAGTGTCCCTTTGTCGTGTTTCAATTTTTAAAAATGTGTTTATGTTTATTTTTGAGAGAGAGAGAGCGCAAGCAGGGGAGGGGCAGAGCGAGAGGGAGACACAGAATCCGAAGCAGGCTCCAGGCTCCGAGCTGTCAGCACAGAGCCCGACGCAGGGCTTGAACTCAGGAATCATGAGATCATGACTTGAACCGAAGTTGGATGCTTAACCAACTGAACCAGCCAGGTGCCCCTGTCCCTTGGCCATATTAAGTAACATAATCCCAGGTTCCAGGGATTGGGACGTGGGCATCTTTGGGGAGCACTGTTCCGTCCCCCACAACTGTCTGCCCTCGAAGGCCCTTTGTCCTCACTGAGTGAGGGAGGGGCGGGGCAAGAGAGCAACGCCGGAGGGTTCTGTAGACTTCAAGTCGAGGGCGGTCAGATCACACCACGAGGCTTCGAGGAGCCCAAGCACACGGGAAGCAAATCCCTGCGGACCCTTAGGAGCAGCTCAGGGAAAGCTGGGCCGGGGGCTGGCACCTCCAGTCCTGCTGACCCCACACCCGAGGTTGGAATGCTGGTGTCAGGTCTCAGGACAGAACTTCTCATCAACTTTTTACCCCCTGCCAACCCTGAGGGGGTCACTTCCTGGGAGAGGGGCTGGGACCTGGAACCCACCCAGCATTCCCCTTCCTATACCTGTCCCAGGCTGAGGGCCTCATCAAAGTCTGGCTCTGGGGCCCCCGACAGGTCTGGGAGCCCCAGGAGGGGGGACAGGGGGCACCCAGCCTCCCCTCAGCCCCTGCATCAACCAGCAGGGTACCATTCACGGCTTCATTCAAGACATATGGATGAAGCCCCGCTCCGGGCCAGGCCCCACGCCAGGCGCCGGGACGAAGCTGTTCGGCTGGCAGATGGGGCCCACGCCCGGGCAGAACCGTTGGTTTGGCAGGAGAGAGAAGTATTAAGCACATAATCATTTAATGGCAGATAGGAAAAAGTGCTTTGGGGATATGGAATATTTGAGAAATGAAAAGCCTCATATGGTGCATTTCCTGGAGAACTGAAGGTTCCTCCTTGAAGGAATAAAAGAAGGAGGGGGAGGAGGCAGGGGAGAAGAAGTGAAGTCTGTCTGAAATGCACCACTCCCTTCCCCCCCGAGTACCGTGGCAGTGCCGTGGCCCGACCTCTGACTCACACCTGCTCTGGGCCATCCGATGCCGACTCCCCTCTCTCATTTGGGATTCTGTACAGTTTTTTTCCCCTCCACCGGACCACTGGGACCACTTCTGTTGGGGGAAGGGGCCCGGCTCTTGGAGCAGCACCCGCCCCCCTGCCCTGCAGCGTCCGTCCCGTGGCTGGTGCCCAGGAGGCCAGGCGGGGACCTCTGTGCGAGCCCCTTCAGGCTAGGGTACAACAAGCTCTTCCAGGAGCCCGGGGTCCTGGAAGCTCTCCAGGGCCACACCACCGGGCACGTGAGACCCACGTCCCATACCCGATGGTGGACAAGGGCCCCGGCGAGTCCCACCCCATCTCCGAGCCCCAGGCCCTCCACCTGGAAAGGGACAGAGCGGATCAGACGGTCTCTACGGCATCTTGCTGCTCTGCCTCGTGGGGCCCTTCCTTGATTTCCGAAAGGGGTCTTGCAGTCGTCACGCTGTCTTCCTGGACTGGACTGCTGGCCCTCTGGGCGCAGAGCGGATGCCCCACAAGAGTGCCCCGCAGGAACAGCCTGCGAGCTGCCGCAGGCGGCACAGGCCTCACTGACGTTCGCAAACGATGCTCGCGGTAGGGCTGGCACGGACCCTGTGGCTGCGGCCCAAGGCTGCAGACACCCCACGGGGCTGTGCCATCCTGCCACTCCGCGGGGAACCGCAGACACTGTGTCCTTGTCCGGGGCAGGGCCAGAGCTTAGGCCGGCTGGAGACCCCCAGGGATGCCTTCACTGAGTTCCTAAGGGGCCCCCCTCCCCCTGGAGAGAGAGCTGAGTGCGGCGGCCTTTAAAGCGTGCATTCGGGAACCTAACCGCTCTGGGTTCAAGTCCTACTCTCTGGCTTGCTAGCCAGTGACCTTGGGCAAGTGGCATAACTCGTAGACTCCGCTTTCTCGTCTGCATGAAGGGGGGCACCCAACACACAGGCTCACTGTGGGGCGAAATGAGGTCATAGCGTCCAGTCGAGGGCTTGGCATGTAGTAAGTGCTCAGTAAATAAATGTGCTTACTGTGGGGTGCCCGGGTGGCTCAGTAGGTTGAGCGTCCGACTTCAGCCCAGGTCACGATCTTGCGATTTGTTGAGTTCGAGCCCCACATCAGGCTCTGTGCTGACAGCTCGGAGACTGGAGCCTGCTTCGGATTCTGTGTCTCCCTTTCTCTCTGCGCCCCCCACCCCTCAAAAATAAATAAACATTAAAAAAATGTTTTTAATAAAATAAAATAAATGTGCCTATTGTCATGGTCAACCTGACCAGTCTAGTGGCTTCAAGGCCAAGCTGCTACTAACTCTTTCGGCCTTGGGGAAGCCCATCCCCCTCAGAAGTGGGAGGGGGAGTGGTCTCAGCGGTCTCTTGAGTCCCTCTGAAGCTCCCATTCTGTGACCTGCACCCGCTGTGACTCCCCTGTCACTTCTCTTTCTAGCACTGGACTGTGGCCTTCTGTCCCCGCTGCCCAGCAAACATTCCACCCCTGCAGGGACAGGCAGGTTGAGGCAGGTAGCACTGCAGGCAGGAGGTGAGCTTGGCTTGGCCGGGACAGCAGAGGCACTCATGCCACCACAGTGAGGGAAGGCCCAGGACAAAGGTCATCCTTCCCCCCAGGCCAGAGGTCATTCCCACCTTTCAGATAAGCCAGAAAAGCTCCCTGGGTTTAAGAGCTTATGGAGAGTTTAATTAAAGAAACTCATTGTTACTTTTGAAAAAAGAAAAAAAAAAAACAAAAACCTTATGCCTGCATTGATCCTCCCTTGAAAGATATTTGCTCCCACAGAGCATCGGGCTGAGAGGGAGAAAGAGATTCACGGAAGGGCCACCGATGGACATGCTTGGGCGAGAGACCCGGCTGCCTAGGTCTGCAGTCTGGTGGCCAAGCCCTGCCATGTGGGAGGGGTTTGCCTCCTGATGCATTCGAAGAGGGCTGGAGGCCTCCCTGGCCGGTCCCCAGGGCCCCAATGGCCGGCCCTACCTTCTCGCTGTCCTTCTATCTGTCCTCTCTCCCCGAGAGAAGCTGGGGTGGCCACAGTGACCTAGCAAACGGTCTGGGTCCTGGGCAAGCAGCTCGGGGGCAGTGAGCTCTGTCTGCTGCTGGGAGTCTTCTGAGACCTCACAGATGGCCTAGCTGACCTTGGTGTGGTTGGAGTGCTGGGAGAGGCTGGGCTCCCAGACAACCCCGTTGCACCCCTGAGTTAGTGGGGCGTGGGGCAAGGCCGCCATCGCCAGCCCCCCGCCTGACTCTTCCATAACCCTCCACCACCACCACCCGGGCTGCCCTTTGACCTCTCTGTGTCTCAGGAGGTGGAGTCATCTGTAAAATGGGGGCTTTCATGAGGCCACAGAGACAGGCAGTGAGGCACTGGGGGGGTACCAGGGTAGACTCTGCATGTAAAAGGCAGCAACCTTTGAGCACAGGGGGACATTGGAAGATGCGGGGTGTCTCTGGGGATTGAGGAGCAGGAGGCGGCCAAGCTCCGGACAGGGCAGAAGCTAAGATCTGGAAACCGGGCCACAGGCCCCTGGCTCCTTCCTTCCCTGAGAAAAATGGCGGCTCACCAAGCCCAAATGGAGCCAGTGCCCTTTTTGGTCCTGCCTCTGATCATCTGAGAGAGCGAATTGAATCGGTCCTCCGTACGCCTGCCTTGTCCATACACACAGGCCGAACCCTTGGCTGGGATCCCGACCCTGAGGTGAGGGAAGTGAGGTTCCCACAGGCTCTCCTCGGGCAGAAAGTCACTCCCAATGAGTCCCTGACAAGTGTCTCTGGCTGTGGTCTGGGAGTCTGGAAGCACTGGGGGATGCGGTCGGGTCTAGCCCAGTTCAGCACCTTGGACAAGACACCCTAGTTTCTGATTCCGCGTGATGCTGGCTGCCCCGCTGCCCTGCCTTCCTCCCAGTGAGGCCAGCACGGGGACGCCAAATGGCCCAAGTGGGACTCACATCCTCAGGCTCCTCGCCAAGAGCAGGCTATCCGCTGTCTACCCAAGGTAGGGACTGAAGCAGGCATTCACATATGAAGGTGTTCTAAAATCCAGGTTTTATTTCTATTCCAGTTGTGGTGAGGCCAACAGATCGGGACACGACTGCTGTTGGAAAGGTCGTTTGGGAGACTCCCGGCCCCCAGGAGGAGGGGGGGCGGCGTATGGGGTTGTGGAGCTGTCCCCAGGTATCTGGTACCCGGCCCTGGGGTGATTAAGGCAGCTGGATCGTGGCCCAGAGTGTGAGAGCCCAGGAAAGGAGGTTGAGGGTTTGCGTGTGAAGGGCATCATCACAGGTACGTCTTTTATGGTCACCAGGACTTGGCTAATCCTGGGAGGGACAGTCCTCTCCAGGGTCAGCCAAACCCCCAAGATGACAAAGCATAGACGATACGGAATATTAAAAGGCATGATTAATACAGAAGGAAGGAAGTCTGGGCAGAGGAGCCACAGGGCCCAAGCACCTGGGCAGCAACTGACCTCCTAGAGGGTCCCACTTGCCCAGTGAGGAAGGACTGAGGTCCCTGAGGAAGGATGCTAGTGTGGGGTCAGTCGGCCCCGTGTCCGTCCCCAAGGCCCACTCCTGCCTGACATGCTCCTACTTATCTCTCCACATCCGGCCCTGGCCTCCATCTACCTTGCCAGAGCGGCCTGGTCTGGCTGTACCCAGGCCAGTGTGGGGTGGCCGCTGGCAAGGTCAGCTGCCTGACATGTTTCATGTAGCCCGGCCAGGGACAGCCTGGGCTCAGGAGTCAGACCCGGGTCTGAGACTAAGCTTCACGGCTGGGGCACCTGACGTGAATTACCTAATCTCTTTAGACCTCCGTTTCCCCACCTGCAAAATGGGACTAGTAACAGTGGCATCTTCTAGGGGTGCACGGTGGGCAAAATGAGCCGGTACTCGCAAAGCTCTTAGCACACGGCACGGCACGGCACAGAGGCCACTCTCGGTAAGAGGAAGCTAATACTAAGATTATTTTAAAGGCTCTTTATGATCTGCCTGCTCACCCTGCCTCCACTCGGGACTTTCCATGGTTTGTCCACGCTCCCCACACTGTCATTTGCCTCCAGACCTTCGCACATGCTGTTCCCTTTGGCCAGGATGCTCTTCCCTGCTCTGCTCTCCCTGCCTCTTTCCCCGGCTAACTCCCACTCTTGCTCGGATGTTCTCTCCATCAGGATGCCTTCTCTGACCCTGAACCCTCACCCGGGGAGGTGTGCCTCTCACAGGTACCCAGCACACCCTGTCCCCACCTCCGACGGGGCACGGACCACCCCGGATTGCAACCTCCTGCTTCCCCCTTGAGCGGACCCAACTGAGCTCCTGCGATTGTGTTCGTTTCCCGCAGCTGCCACAACAAGTTACTCCAAACTGGGTGCCTAAAAACAACAGAAAAAGTATTGTCTCGTAGCTCTCGTAGTTCGGAGAGATTCAGTGTCAGTCTCACTGGGTCAAAATCAAGGTGTCAGCCGTGCTCCCTCCTCCCCCTAGGGAAGAATCTGCTCCCTGCTTCTTTAGTTTCTGGTGGCCGTCAGCTTTCCTGGGCTTGTGGCCATATCACTCCAGTCTCTGCCTCTGGCTTCACCCCCTTTCTCTGTGTGCCCCACATCGTCCTCTGCCTGTTTTATAAACACACGGGTAATGACATCTAGCGCCTGCCCGCATAACCCAGGATGATATCCTCAGCGTAAGACCTATACTCAGTCACATCTATGAAGACCCTTTTTCCAAGACGTCATTCGATCTTTTGCCGTATGAGGTGATATTCACAGGTCCTGGGGATTGGGAAGTGGATACACGAATCTCCCGCTTTTCAAAAGCTCACATTCCTCCACTTGTACGAAGAGCCCACAGGGGCACGTGGGTGGCTCAGTCGGTTAAACTTCCGACTCTTGGTTTCAGCTCAGGTCATGATCTCATGCTTCGTGAGTTCGAGCCCCGCATCGGGCTCTGTGCTGACGGCCTGGAGCCTGCTTCAGATTCTGCGTTTCCTCCTCTCTCTGCTCCTCCCCTGCTCACGCTCTGTCTCTCTCTCTCTCTCTCTCAAAAATAAATAAACATTTAAAAAGTTAAAAAAAAATTTTTTTTCCATATAAATTGATGGTAATTGGTTCTGTGCCTGAAACCATTTGGGTTCACGAAAGGTTTCATGGGAGCACGCTGCTTTCAGACAGTGGAAGAAACCTGGGCGTCTGTGCATGGCCGTGGTTTCGGCCAAACACAGGGCCCGTGTCCTGTTCGCTGCCGGATTCCCAGTGCTGATCGCAGTGCTTACACACAGTGCTGGGTAAACACCTGTTGCTGGGCTGAGTCAAGGCCGTGCAGGGTGGGTGGCAAAGGCTTTCCACTCGGCCAGGCTGGATGGGGCAGGAATCATAGCCTCATAAAGCTGGAAAAGAGCATTGGATTCAACCCCCTCATTTTCCTCTTGTTTTTGAAGCACAGAGAGAGAGAGCTGAAAAGCTCATTTGTGCCCAAAACACCGGAGACCAGGTTTCTGATGCCGGGGCTCCACGTCAGCGGTACCAGCCTCACAATTTTGCCAGCCGGAGGCAGCCCAGACCCCGTCCAGCACCACTGCCCCAACCCCCACGGGTGCCACCGGGTCGTGGCAACAGGGAAGGGCTGAGCGCAGACTTCCACGGCCGCTCACACGGGCCTCCCCGCAGCCGCTGGCTTCCGAACCCCATTTTTGTGACTTCTCTTTGGAATATTGACCGTATTCCCTGCTGGCCTTCCTGTTTGTCAGTCAGGCTTTTGTTCAGACAAGTCCTCCCTGAGGCAGCCGGGGTCACCTTCACATCCCGCCGGCCCTGCCAGAGGGTCTCCTGGCCACAGAGAAAGGCAGGGAAGAAAGGCCGGACCCTGGGGAGACCCCAATCGATAGGGGTCTTTCTTCCAGCACGGCAGCAGCCCAGCAGCGGTGCTGGCTTCCGGGCAGAGGTGGGGAGGGGCTCCGGCACCTTTGTGCAGCCGGGGCTCTGCAGGCCGAGGGAAAAAAGAGCCGGGCCCTGCAGAGGCACGGGGCCATTGCAGAGAGCTCGGGCAGGGCTCGCGATGCGGCAGAGGCTTCAGCACGGGCCAGCCGGGAGGGGCAGGGCAGTCCTGGGCCGGGGTCCGAAGGCTGGTCGTGCAGGCCTCCAAGGGTTATGCACCTGCTGCCCAGTGCCCTGGGGATAAAACCAGGCAGCTTGTGGTACCCAGTGGAGGCTATGAGCTCCGGAGTCAGGCAGGCCTGGGTTGAATGCTGGGGCGAGCTCCTCCAAGCCTGGTCTCAGTCACCGCGTCTGTAAAACGGGGATGACGCCCGTGCTTCCTCATAGGCTGCAGGAGGAAGGAATCTCTCGCCGTGACGTCCACGGTCAGGCACTACCATGACAACAACGTGTCCAACTTTCCTGCTCCTCCAGGCAGGCTCCACGCTCTGGCCAAACTGAACTTCCCTCTGCTTCTGGAAGCTTCCATGCCCTCTCACTCTTCCAGGCTTATGCACGTGCTGTGGAATACTCTCCCGGCTCCTCTTACCCAGGTCTCAATGTCACCTGCTCCAGGAAGCTCTCCCGGATTAGATGCCCTCGATTCCTGCCCCGCCGTGTGCCCCGTGGCGCCCATGCTTCCCGCGTCCGCGCGCTTCTCACGCCGGATGGGTGGGTTGCGGTCGGTTGTCTGTCTCTCCCACGGGGCTCCCGTGAGTGGGAGCATCTGTCTCGCACGCGCCTGTATCTCTGGCCCCAGGTGCCCGAACGAATGATGTTCGCACGTCACAAACGAATGAGCTTGGCAAACCGGGCAACTCCATCCCGAGTGTCAGGCCTGACTGTGACCGGGTCGGGGCTGACGGAAGTCCCGGCTGCCTGGCGTGCGGGGGTGATGGCCTGTTTGCTCAGTTTTCAGGGGAAGGTGAGCTACTTCCTGGAAAGAGGGCTGTTTCCCATGCCGCCCACGGAGAAGGTGAGAGCTCTGAGCCCCGCAAGCCGGGGTTCAGGTCCCGACTCCCCCACCTCCTCCCTCAAGGCTGACGGGGGGCTCCCCTGTCATAAATACGACCTGCCCCTTAGGAATCAGCCGTGATGCTACCCTGCACAGTGTCCAGCTTGGAGCAGGTGATCAATTTTTCAAAAGCAACAAATGTTAATTTTTTAAAAGACACTGTAAATCAAAAACACGTTTTACATCGTCTCCTTCGACTTCTTCAGCCGACCCCCCATATGCAGCTCAATAATTCTTTCCCCCCGTGACATTATCTTCAAAATAATGTCTTCAATTTATAATTTATTGGGAGGTTTTTTTTTTCCCCCCGAGACAGACATCTTCCAGTTTTGATCTAAAGAATACAATCAACAAAATTAATATTTAAATCCAGAAAGCTCCAATTCTGGTGACTGAGCTCAGGGATTTGAATCAACGGCAAGATTTTTAGACCTTCTAGGCTCTGCGTGAGGCACTTTTTATATGAATCTGCTGGGCCAAGGAGGACAGGAAACCTGCGTCCCCCTCCCTCTCAATTCCCCTCTCCCCCCAGCGTGTCGCCTCCCTCCCAACATTCCCACCCGCCTCCGGCTGGAATGCTTGGCAAGGAGAGGTGCTACTAGGAAGGACTCTGGAGTGACAGCCTTGAGCCAGGACAGTCATGGGCAAATGGGGAGCTCTGGTCCCCCTCCCGACGGCTGCCGTCACTGAAGAGTCCCAGCCTCCTCTCCCACAGAGCCCCACTGGCCTCAGAATCCCCTCCTACCCCAGGCAGCCTAACTCATCTTCCAGGCTCGCTAGACAGGGTGCCCCACGCAGTCAGCAGTTCTGTCTGTTTTCTTCAAAGCATGTCCCCAGAACATGGCCTAGAGTGGTGCCTGGCCCGTGGTCTGGGCTCCAGACGTGTATGTTGAATAAGCGAACGAAGCAGAACGGACGTGCAGGAGGAAGCCTTTTGCCAAGCCTGCCGAAAACAGTGGTGAGCATACCTCTCGGCAGCAAGATGGCCTTCCGTGGTGCGCAGGCGCAAACTGGTCCGTCCAGACAGCGGAACCCTGCTCTGAGCTACGGAGCCTGGAAAGTTGCGTGTCCGTGACTCCGCGAAAGAGAGAAGCCCATCTGAGGGCTCCGCACCCCGTCTGACTCCAGCCGTGGGACATTCTGGAAAGTCAGCACTGTGCAGACAGTGCAAAGAGTCCCGGTTGCCAGGAGTCGGGGAGGCAGGAGGGACGAAACGGGGCAATGAGACGAGGCCGTGTGATGTTGGAGGGGCGGATGCGTGTCGTCACGCGTTTGGCCAGACCGTTGAGTGTGTCCGAAGCAACAGTGACCCCTGATGTAAAGTGTGGACTCTGGGCGATAATGACGTGTCACTGGAGGATCGGGGGGGGGGGGGGGGGGGCGGGGGGTAACAAGTGGTGCACCTGCCACTCTGGAGGGGGGGGGTCCACGGCGGGGGAGGCGTGTGCGTGAGGGAGGCGGGGCATGCGGGAAATCTCTGTACTTTCTGCTCAGTTTGGCTGTGAACCCAAAACGGTCCTAAAAATAAATAAATAAATAAATAAATAAAGTCTGGGTTTTTTTTTAAATTTTTTATTTATTTTTGAGAGCGAGAGACTGAGGGTGAGTCGGGGAGGGGCAGAGAGAGAAGAGAGGGAGACACAGAATCCGAAGCAGGCTCCGGGCTCCGAGCTGTCCGCACAGAGCTGGATGCGGGGCTCGAACCCACGAACCGGGAGATCGTGGCCTGAGCCGAAGCCGGACGCTTCACCGATGAGCCACCCAGGCGCCCCTGGATTTTGTTTAAAACCCAGTTCTAATTCCTATTTTGTAGCTGAAATTGGAATGACTGTAAGAAATTCTCACTCCATCTGAATAAAATCACCTAAGTCCCCTGGCGTTTTGGGAGATGTGTACCCCACCCCCCACCCCCCGTCCCTCTTTTAAAGTGCATCCCCTCGTTCAAAATGTGAGACATTTTGGCTTTGTTCCAGCTCCACGCAGTGGGCCCCCTCCCCCTTCACGGCACAGATATCCGTCTACATGTGATATGTTTGTTTACTTGTTTTTCTAACAGCTTTGTTGAGGAATAATCAACATGCACATGTTTCAAGTGTTCAGTTTGATACTTTCTCTGCCTATGAAACCATTGCTATCATGAAGCTAGTGAAATACCTGTGTGGGCTGACTGGTGTGCTCCCAAAAATTCTTACGTGGGAGGGGTGCCTGGGTGGCTCCGTCGGTTAAGCGTCCGACTTCGGCTCAGGTCATGATCTCGTGGTTCGTGAGTTCAAGCCCCGCGTCGGGCTGTGTGCTGACAGCTCGGAGCCCGGAGCCTGCTTCGGATTCCGTGTCTCCCTCTCTCTCTGCCCCTCCCCTGCTCGCACTGTCTCTCTCTCTCAAGAATAAACATTACAATAATTTTTTTTTAAGAATGGAAATTCTAGTTATAAAAAAAAATTCATATGTGGGAGTCCTAACCCCCAGGACCTCAGAATGTGACCATATTGGTGACGGGGTCTTTACAGAAGTGATGAAGTTAAAATGAGATCACTAGGGTGGACCCTAATCCGACATGACTGGTGTCTTCATAAGCGGAGCTCGGGACACGGACACGTAGAGGGACGACCGTGTGAAAACACAGGGAGAAGAGGGCGTCCGCACGCCCAGGAGAAGGGCCTCAGGGGGAGCCACCTTCTGCTGGGTAAGCCACCAGTCTGTGGTGCTTTATTACGATGGCCTAGCAAACAAATACAATCGTCCCTCCCAGCTCCCAGCCCCCAGATGACCGCTGACCTGCTCTGTGTCACTGACTTCTCTCCTCAGCATCATTATATTGTATCAGTTCATTCCCTTTTTTAGCTAAGTGCTGGTACAGTGACTTGTATGCTATGGTTTTGAAATTTGTGACAGCCAAAACCTGGGAAAAGTCCAGATGTCCATTAATAGATGAACGGATATTTCCTCGTGATTCATCTCTGTCTCCCTCTTGGACACCCCAGGAGAGCCGGGACCTTGTTCATGGCTACGTCCATGGCATCCAGGAACCCAGGCCTGGCGCATGGTAGGCCCTCAATAAACAGTGGCTGTGTTAATGATGGAAAGGCTCGTTGCCATGGAGAGGATGTGGCCTGACCCCTGAGGCCAGGTGTGCTCCTGTCCCTGGAACACAGCCTCCGACGGCATGCCGGGTCAAGCCCTGTTCCGTCTCCTTGTCCTGGGCCAGACACAGGATCTATCCCTCTGGGAAGCTATCCTGGCAGTTCCTGCCTGCGAGGACTTTTCCCCTTCACTCATGCGCTACCCCTGTGGTCCAGCTGGGGAGGGCCGGACATTCACCGGGCACCTGTCGTCAGCATCATGCTGGAGGCTGGGCGGACAGGCGCCGAACTCACAGTCAGGTGGGAAAGCCCAAATTAAATGATACTGTATATATCAGCCACTTAGATCTACTATCTTGTACCATAAAGGGCAGGAATCCCGGCGGGAGGAGCGGATAATGGTGGAGGAACTTAGTTTCCTTTGGGGGCTGTCTTGGGGGGGACCGCCAGGCCAAGGCAAGGGTTGAGGAGAGACGGCGCCGTGGGACAGAGTTGGGGGAGAGGCCCATGCGCGTGTGCAGGCCTAGAGGGGACAAGTCATGGCCCACTGCCGTGACTGAAGGAGGGTCTGTGTGCCCAGGGAACCGTGAGCACAGAGAGGGGGCACCAGGGAGGGCCAGGGCAAAGACAGGGATTTTGTTCTAAGCCCTCTTGTCTCCTGGCTTCTGCCGCGTTTCTCGCCCGGAGCCGAGGCCGCGTCTCTCTCCAGCCACGATTCGCTTCTGCGTGTTGGGACCCTTAGGTCCCTCACACCCCTCGCACCCTCCAACGCACCCAACACTACCAGGTCCATGTTAGGCAGATAATTGGACATTTCTGGATCGATGGGTTGCTGATGTGGATTGATCACCTCATTCTCATGCGGGGGAAGGGGAGACTTTGCCAGGAAGGGCGCCGCGTCCTTTGGGGACGACAGTGGCTTCAGAAGAAGTTCCCGTAGAGAGAGTGGGACTCTCCTGCCGAGCAGGGCTGGGAGTAGGCCGGAAGAGGGTTTATTTACAGGCAAAGTGGGGTTTCTCGCCACACCCCTGTACTCCCCAGCGGAATAGGGGCTCTTAAGAATGCTCCCGCTGTGCCGGGGTCCAAATTCACCCTCCGTCTCCTACGCCTTGAGAACCGCTTAACGTGTGGGATTTATTCAAATAACATGGATTTATCTCTGCAGGCAAAGGATAGGGTTGGAAGAATAGACCAGAAAATGGGGGGAAGGAAGTATGTGTCTACGTGATGCTCTTTTCCCTTTTTGTCACGGGAACAGCTCTTTCCTCGCTCACTTGTTAACGACACACTCCCTCCCGCCAGGCCCCGGAGCCCCGTCCCCGGGACGCCACGTTGCTGTGTTCTCTGAGAAATACCACAGCTCTGGGCTAGGGGAGGGATCAATGATGTTACAAGGTGATCGTGGGGGAAACCGCAGAGGGAAAGGTACGGATGCCGATCCAGAGGGAGAAGAGACTGCGTAGAAAATCTGGGAACCCCAGAACTAGATGCGGGGGTGGAGGATGCCTGGGATTTGAGAAGGAAAATTAAAAAAAAAAAAAAAAAGAAAGAAAGAAACAAACAAAAACAAAAAGAGACATCTGCCCCCAGTAGGGAAGAGGCAAATTGAACTTTACCAGCTAGAAATATAAATAGGTTCAAGAAAGGTTTTTCATAAAATATTCAAAACTAGAAAGGACCTTAGGAATTATGTAGTCTCGTGGTTCGAAACATTTGTTTGGGTAATTTAGCATCAAACCTCTTTTATTTTTCAGAATAAAAAACACAAAGCCTTTTAGAGCTGCTTTGGCAGGAGGGGAGGGGCTTTTGCCACTGGACCCCACGCCCGCTGCTCCTGACCCCCCAAGACCTTTGGGGCACCTCCGAGGGGCAGCGGCTGAACAGTGCTGGTGTTCTCCCTCACACGCCAGGGGAAGAAGCAGAGGCCGAGGGGGGTGAAGGGAGCCCCACGCGATGCTGACTGCCCGGTGATGGCGGGACCGACGGGACCCGGGAGGTCACAGCCACTTGTGCGCACAGCGCCCCAGGCCTTCCGAAAGTTTCCCTGAGACTCTGGCCAGGGGCTCCGTGGCCAGACTGCCCGAGGTGGGGTGGGGGAACCCCAGCCTGGTTCCCGCAACTTGGACAGGCCGGCTTGTCCCTCGTGTTCCCCGTCGGCCCAGTGGGAGTAATTACAGGACCTACCGTGGGGGGGGGGGGGGTTATGGTCTGAAGGAAGGGGTCAGAGCACGTCGAGCAAAGAGCTGGACACCCAGCATGTGCTCGGGGGAGATCGACCTCACTGTTGCTGTCACTTTCCCCCTCCTTTCCCTCACCAGCTGCTCGGAGGGCAGCTGTGAGGATGACAGGAGAGAACATTTCAGAAGCACCTGCCGGTGTCCAGTGCAAAATATCACACTTATTATTATCGTTTGTTCTCACAGCTAACGTCATTATTAGAATTAAGCCTCCCTCGGGGCGCCTCGGTGGCTCAGTTGCTTAAGCGTCTGACTCGTGGTTTCGGCTCAGGCCATGATCTCACGGCTCGTGGGTTCGAGCCCCGCATCGGAGCCTCCGTGCTGACCGCGCAGAGCCTGCTTGACATTCTCTCTCTCCCTCTCTCTGCCCTCCCCCGCTCGCTCTGTCTCTCTCAAAAATAAAATAAATAAGCTTTAAAAAGTAAGAAAGAACTAACCCTCCCTATTGACCCACAAAGAGGGTGAGGTGTTATTGCCATGTTACAGGTGTGGAAACTGAGGCACAGGGGCTTGAATGATTTTCCCAAAGTCTCAAAGGTAGTGACTGAAAAAGCCAAGCGGCCCTTAGATTTCCTCCCCAGGGCTCAGTCCGCCCCAGCAGGGTATGACGTGGGGGGAAGGGAGGGCTCCGGAGGGTAAGAACGGGGATGGGCGGGCCCCTCTCCACTCCTGTCCCCGTGCACTTCCGCGGGACCAGCTGCGCCGTCCTTCCGTGGGACCGTGCTGCCCTCTGGTGGCGCTGCGCGCACATGACTCTGGCCAGCGGACCGGGGACCAGAGGGGCGCTCTCTCCTGCCCATCGCGTCCCAGAGCTGCGGACTTATGTCACCAGGGGCCGAAGGAGAAGGACCACGGGAAGTCCCCCGCCCCGGACTGAGGTCGGCCACCGCCAGAGCGGCCCGCAGGAGCTGACTGGGTGCTGGGAGAGGGTGTGACTGGAAATGGGGCTGGGTCACAGAGCAGCATGGAATCCTTGCTTAGGTGCTTCAGCTCAGGTGCGCAGGTGTGTGTGGATGTGTGTGCATGTGCACATGTATGTGTGCGTCGGGGGGGGGGGGGGAGACCGTGTCGTGGCAGCATGACTAGGTGGGAAGGAGAACAGAGAGATGGAATTCTAGCCCATCCCGTGTCCCTCGTCACCCGCAAACCCAAAGCAGCAGGTAAGTGGAGTTCAAGGAAATGCTGGAACTCCTTCCAGGGAAGTATTCTGCAGCCGCATCAATATCACACGGGCTAAAAGCCAAGAGGCTGGGGTCCCTGGGGGGCCCAGTCGGCTAAGCATCTGACCCTTGATTTCAGCTCAGGTCATGACCTCACAGTTCGTGAGATCGAGCCTCGTGTCGGGCTCTGCTCTGACAGCTCAGGGCCTGCTTGGGATTCTCTTTCTCTGCCCCTCCCCTGTTTGCAGTCTTTCTCTCTCTCGATAAATAAATAAACAAATGAACTTTCAGAGGCGCCTGGGTGGCTCAGTCGGTTGAGCGTCCGACTTCGGCTCAGGTCACGGTTCGTGTGTTCGAGCCGATTTCCTAGGACGGGATTGTGGCTCCTTTACCTGCCCCCCCTCGTCCCCCCCTGTTTTTGCTTCTCTGCATTTTTACATTTCTTTCTACAGTGAAAGTATTCTAGATTTTGAAATAGGAAAGAAGCAATAAAAGCTGTTCTGATTAAAGGGAAAAAGCTGCGAGCGCAGATTCTGGGTGGTGGGTTTTGCAGGAAGGCACGTTGGGTGGCAAAGCCAGAGTCTAAGAGTATTATAGTCGCGTGGGGAGAAGGTGGGGACTTTGAGCCTTTTGTCCAGAGCTGCCTCCGCCTGCTTCATCCGTCTAGAAGGGCAGCGGCCGTTTTACTGACACAAACGTGGAAGCATGGCACGACTTCATGAGTCACCGCGCCGTGTCACTCCTCCAGTACGCAACCAAGTGACTTTCCCTCCCTTGGCTTTGTAACGAGTTAGAAGGCTCACAGTGGCTTTGGTGACAGTGGCTTTGACGGCCACGGGCGGGAGTCAGGAGCTCTGGCTTCCAGTCCTGGCCTTTCCCCTGACCAGGTGATGCTCTGTGAATCAGCCCTTAACGTGGGCTTCCCTCCGGCCTTTCTGTAAAGGCATTCGACTGCAGTGTACATATTTTCTCCCTGTCTCATGAGAGCAGCCACTATGGTGACACTTATTTTTCCCTCGAGGACGCAGGTTTAAGAGCATATAAGAAACTTGACCAAGGAGCGCCTGGGTGGCTCGGTCGGTTGAGCGTCCGACTTCAGCTCAGGTCATGATCTCGCAGTTGGTGAGTTCGAGCCCCGCGTCGGGCTCTGTGCTGACAGCTCGGAGCCTGGAGCCTGCTTCGGAGTCTGTGTCTCCCTCTCTCTCTGCCCCTCCTCTACTCACACTCTGTCTCTCTCTCTCAGAAATAAACACTTAGGGCGCCTGGATGGCTCAGTCGGTTAAGCAGCCGACTTCGGCTCAGGTCACGATCTCGCGGTCCGTGAGTTCGAGCCCCGCGTCGGGCTCTGCGCTGACAGCTCAGAGCCTGGAGCCTGTTTCAGATTCTGTGTCTCCCTCTCTCTGACCCTCCCCCATTCATGCTCTGTCTCTCTCTGTCTCAAAAATAAATAAACGTTAAAAAAATTAAAAAAAAAAGAAATAAATAAACACTAAATAATTTAAAAAAAAACTTGACCAAGACCCCTCAACCCACAAGTGGCAGCATGGGAGTCACAGCCAGGACCGGGTTCTCCACCACCAGGCTGATTCTCCCTCTGGCGCTGACGGTCGGGGTTGTCTTATTCCTCCTTTATGGGTGTGGTAGACTGTGAAAACTAACTTTCTCCCCCCTCTAGGAAACCAGAGATTTCATAATTTATTTTTCAGAGCAGCAAGAAAAGGAGAGAAAGGAACTCAAAGCTTCTCAGGTAAAGATGAAAGGAAATGTCACATAAAACTAGGAATGGTTGATCTTTTTCAAGTCTAAAGCATTGTCTTTTTGTTTAAAAAAAAAAAAAACAGCAATCTAAGTGGTGACTTGATGTATTTGCCTGTCAGGAGTTTGGTAAATAAGTAAGGAATGCCTTCTGACATCCTGGGTTATATATAATGTAGAGGTTAAGTTTATCCAGGATTTTTATTGCCTGTGCCCTTTTTTTTTAAAGTTTATTTATTCATTTTGAGAGAGAGAGGGAGCGAGACAGAAGAGAGAGAGAGAGAGAGAGAGAGAGAATCCCAAGCACTGCCAGCCCAGAGCCCGAAACAGGGCTTGAACTCATGAACCGGGAGATCATGACCTGAGCCAAAATCCACAGTTGGATGCTCAGCCAACTGAGCCACCCAGGCACCCCTGGCTATGCCCTTTCTTAATTTAAAGTGTGGATTAGTGAGGATAGAAGCTGATGGCCAGGATCAAGAGGATGAACCTGTCAGGGAAAGCATAAATTGATACAATGTTTCTAGAGGACAATATGGCAACATGTATCAACCTGTCACACATGCATATTTCCTGACCCAGAAATGTCACCCTCTGGCAAAGAAATATACACAAGGATGCTCATAATACCGTGGTTCGTAATGATGAAAATTAGAAATAATGTGAACTCTAACAATACAGAATTGGTTCAAATACGGCACATGCACCCAGGGAGATACAGCACGGCTTTTATAAACAAAGATGCGGAAGCTAATAATAGTGGGTGCTGTTGGGGAGGGTGGAAAGCCTACTTTTCATGGTCTACAGTCTTTAGGATTTAAAAAAAAAAGTTGTATTTTGAGATCACTGTAGATTCACATGCAGTTGTAAGAAAAAATACCTAGAGATTCCCCAGGAGGCTTTACCCAGTGGTAACATCTTGCAAAATTATATAACGGTGCAACATCTCAACTAGGATGTTGACATTGACGCAGTCACTGGGATACTGACATTGACACGGTCAAGATACGGGACCCATTGCCACAACCACGGACTGTGTGCTCTTTTGTTAATGTCGACTGTGGAGAGTTCTGTGTATATTCCAGAAACTAACCATTTCTCTGATACGTGGTTTGCAAATATTTTCTCAGTCTGTAGCTTGTCTTTCCACTCTCTCTCTCTTTTTTTAATGTTTATTTATTTTTGAGAGAGAGAGAGAGACAGAGTGTAAGCAGGGGAGGGGCAGAGAGAGGGAGACACAGAATTCGAAGCAGGCTGCAGGCTCTGAGCTGTCAGCACAGAGCCCAACACGGGGCTCAAGCTCATGAACCGTGAGATCGTGACCTGAGTCGACATCAGACACTTAACTGACTGAGCCACCCAGGCGCCTCCTTTTCAATCTCTTAAAAGAGCTTTTAGATCCAAGTGTTTTTCTCCTAATTTCTCCTAAAAGTCTTAAACTTTTACATTTTACATTTAAGTCTGATCTACTGTAAGGTAATTTTTGTATAAGGTATGAGACTTAAGGTGATGTTCATATTTTTGCCTGTGGAAGATCAGTTGCTCTAGGACCTTTTGTCAAAGAGGCTATCTCTCGGGGCGCCTGGGGGGCTCAGTCGGTTGAGCGTCTGACTTTGGCTCAGGTCATGATCTCGCGGTCCGTGAGTTCGAGCCCCGCGTCGGGCTCTGTGCTGACAGCTCGGAGCCTGGAGCCTGCTTCGGATTCTGTGTCTCCCTCTCTCTCTCTCCCTTCCCCTGCCCATGCTCTGTCTCTCTCCCTCTCTCTCCCCAAAATAAATAAACATTAAACATAAAAAAAAAGCCATCTTTCCTTCCTTGAATTCTTTCTGAGCTTTTGTCAAAAATCAGCTGGGCACACTTGTAGAGCTCTATTTCTGGGTTCTCTATTCATATGTATTATGCATCAAAAATTAATTTTAAAGCTGCGTTGATTATATAGATCTATACTTATTATTAGGGGAAAACATCCATAATACATGGAGTAGAAAAAAATCTGTTTTGTATAATCTAATTTTGTTAAAACTTTTTTTTCAAGAGTGACTTTGTGCACGTGCGTGAGGTCTCCTCCCAGGAAAGACCCTGAAACAGTGTTTCCCAAACTGTGTTCCTGGGGATTCCCTTGATGGGCTTTAAGGGGGAGACTGAGTGAAAGCTGGATTCAGCACGTCTACACCGCTGGTGAGCTCTTCCCAGGGACTTTTGACTATAGAATCCCCATTTTCCCCTATGAAGCCTCTCTCAGAGCTAGTGTTCAAGGGGTTTTCCTTTGGGAAACTGGTCTGAAAGGCTTTCTGCCAAAATATTAATGGTGGTTATCATGGAAATGTGGGATTTGGGTTAGTTTTCCCTTTTTCTTTCTCCTTCTAACTTCTTTTTCTAAAAGAGATTTTATTTAAAAAAATGTTTATGTTTATTTATTTTTAAGAGAGAGAGAGAACCAGCAGGGGAGGGGCAGAGAGAGAAGGAGAGAGAGAATCCCAAGCAGGCTCCGTGCTGTCAGCGCAGAGCCCAACTTGGGGCTCGATCCCCCAAGGCTCAGACTCAGGAACCATGAGGTCACGACCTGAGCTGAAATCAAGAACGAGACACGTAACCAACTGAGCCACCCAGGCACCCCTTTAAAATGTTATTTTTTGGGGCGCCTGGGTGGCGCAGTCGGTTAAGTGTCCGACTTCAGCCAGGTCACGATCTCGCGGTCCGTGAGTTCGAGCCCCGCGTCGGGCTCTGGGCTGACGGCTCGGAGCCTGGAGCCTGTTTCAGATTCTGTGTCTCCCTCTCTCTCTGCCCCTCCCCCATTCATGCTCTGTCTCTCTCTCTGTCCCAAAAATAAATAAAAAACGTTGAAAAAAAATTAAAAAAAAAATTAAATAAAATAAAATGTTATTTTTAAGGAATCTCTACACTCAACGTGGGGCTTGAACTCACGACCCTGAGATCAAGAGTTGCACGTTCCACCAACTGAGCCAGCCAGGCTCCCCTCTCCTTCTAGCTTCTATTAGCTGGAAAAAAAAAATTTTTTTTTTCTGCCACAAACAGGTGTTCATCGTATAAATGAAAGAAGGTAATAAAGATGTTTGGGGGAGGGGAGACCAGGTGCCAAAGGGCTAGAATGGAGAGGCAGGTAGGAGCCGGCTTGCGGAAGCGGGAAAGAAAGCCAGGCTGGCAAGCATCCCTGGTCAGGACTGCCAGTTCACCTCCAGGAGGGAAGGAGAGGGAGATTGGGGCCAGAATTCCCACAGGCATCCACAGTGCTGTGTGGTGATGGTGGGCATTGACGTGCTTCACACTCCCAGCATGCCCTTGGGAAGACCGTGCTGTGTAGACAAGGGAGGAGCAGGGGCCACTGGGACATCAGGTCCTGATGACACCCATCACGGGAGGGGGGACAGCAAGAGTATGAAGGTAAGTGGGAGGCTGGGGGCTGTCACATCTCTGAGACTTTGTAGAATATTTTGATTGAGTCAGCTTAGAGAAGAGACTCCGGCTAATTATATCCGCAGCTAATTCTTTTTTCATTTTTTCATTTATTTTTTTATACCCTGCCTTGTTCTGTGGGGGAAAAATATCCGATTAAGAATGGCTCACAAGGGTTCATAAAATAAGACAAGATAGCAGAAAATTAAATGCAGATGGGAGAAGGGAGGAGAGCAGGGACAAGTGCCAAATAGAAGCAGCAACAGGCTTATTCTTGGCTCGCTCTTCATTATCCTGCCGAACAAGATGGCCCTGTGGGATTCCTCACACGAGCTGGGGTAGCCAGGAACCACCATGCACCCGGACCCAATCCTGCACGACACGTATCTACGGAGTGAAGAGACTTCAATATATATCCATTGAGTGAATCCGTATCTGACGCTGAAACGTGAAAACTGCCTCGGGTTTTCATTGGTGCCTCTCAGGTTTTGCAATCGGTGGGACAGAGCTGAGATTCCCCAGGATTGAGATTTGTCTGGCTTGGAGACCCGCGTCCTCTCAGGAGGAGCGTTTGAAGAGGGGTAAAGCCCATCCTCCGAAGATACCCGTTAAGATGGCTATTATTAAAACAAAACAAAACAAAACAAAACAGAAAACAAACGGTGCTGGCGAGGATGTGGAGAAATTCGAGCTTTCGTGCACTGTTGGCAGGAAGGTAAACTGGTCCGGCCACTGCGCAAAACAGCCTAATGGCTCCTCAAAAAATTGAAAATAGAATTGCCATACAATTCAGCAATTCCACTCTGGGTATACAGGTCTTCCTTGACTTACAATGGGGTCACGTTCCAATAAACACATCATAAGCTGAAAATATCATAAGTCAAAAACGCACTGACAACGCCTAACCTACCAAACATCGTAGCTTAGCCCGGCCTGCCTTAAACGTACTCCAGATACTTACGTTGGCCGGCAGTTGGGCAAAACCCCCTAATGCAAAACCTCTTTTGTAATAAAATGTTCACCGTTTCATGTAATTGATTGAAAATCACGGGGGAAGTGAAAAGCAGAACATTTGTATGGGCACAAAATAGTTGTCAGAGTTACCGGTGGTTTACTCACGTGATCGTGTCAGGACTGGGGGGGGGGGGGGGGGGCCCAGCCCACCTCTGCCCAGCATTTCAACGAGAAAGGACTGTGCTGTGTAGCATAGCCCAGGAAAAGGTCAACCTTCAGAATTCAAAGCGTGGTTTCTACTGAATGTGTATTGCTTTCACACCACAGTGGAGTCAAAAAATAGTAAGTCGACCCCTTGTAAGTAGGGCGCCATCGTATACCCCAAAGAATCAAAAGCAGGGTCTTAGATATTTGTGTATCTATATTCATGCAGCACTATTCACAGTATCCAAAAAGTGGACGTAACCCAAGTGTCCGTCGAAGAATGAACGGATAAGCAAAATGGGAGATACATGTACACATACACACACTGGAATATGATTCAACCTTAAAAAGGAGGGGAATTTCTGGCACCTGCTATAACATGGATGAACCTTGAGGACACGTGTTTTGGCGGGGGGGGGGGAGGGTGCAAGTGAGCAAGGGACAGAGAGAGACAGAGAGAAGCGGAGCTCACCCGGGGCTCATGTTTTACCTGAAGCAGGGCTCAAGTTCACCTGATGTGGGACTCGAACTCACCAACTGCAAGATCCTGACCTGAGCCACAGTCGGATGCTTACCAACTGAGCCACCCAGGCGCCCCTTGGGGACGTTTTGCCAAGTGAAATAAGCCAGACACAAAAGGACAAGCGCTGGGGCACCTGGGTGGCTGAGTCGGTGGCTCTTGAGGTCAGCCCAGGTCACGATCTCACGGTCCGTGAGATCGAGCCCCGTGTTGACCTCTGTGCTGACAATGCGAAGCCTGCCTAGGACTCTCTCTCTCCCTCCCTCCCCCACCCCCCTGCAAATAAATACATAATCTTAAAAAAAAAAAAAAAAAAGGACAAGCACTGTATGATTTTGCTTACATGAGGCACCTAGAATAGTCAAATTGATAGAGACAGAAAGTAGACAGCTGGGCGCCAGGAGCCGAGGGGAGGAGGGAATGGGGAGTTAGTGTTTTCCTGGATACAAAGTTTCAGTTTTGCAAGATACCAAGAGTTCTGGAGAGGGATGGCTGTGATGGTTGCTCAACAGTGTGAATGCACTTTAATGTCACTGAACTGTACGCTTAAAAGTGGCTACCATGGGGGGGTGGGCCCTGGGGGGCTCAGGTGGTCAAGCTTCGGACTTCAGCTCAGGTCGTGATCTCATAGCTCGTGAGTTTGAGCCCCGCGTCGGGCTCTGGGCTGACAGCTCAGAGCCTGGAGCCTGCTTCGGATTCTGCGTCTCCCCCTCTCTCTGCCCCTCCCCTGCTCACGCTCTCTCTCTCTCTGCCTCTCTCTCTCCCTTAGAAATAAACATTAAAAAGATTTTTTTAAGCAGTACCATTTACAATGGTGAATGTTATGCCGTGTGTATTTTATCGCCACTTGAAACTTTAAAGAAAAGAATAACTTGACTTCCAGAAGGAAGCTTTGTGCTGGGAAATGTGGGCCCACCCACTGTCCGGGGATGGGGGGGGGGGGCGGAGAGGGCATTCAAGGCAGGGGCAGCTACACACAGAGTAAAGACACAGGGGCAGGAATCAACAGAGATGTGCAAGGAGACAGGGGGAAAGGATATGAATGCAGAAAACGAAAGTTGGATAATGGGAAATGACATTCGGGGGTCATCTGGGGGAATTAGTAAACAAGATATACTTCTTAAGGCAGGATACAACCACAGGAACTCAAGAGAGCAAAAGGAATCAGACAGAGTTCTTGTGACTTGGTCCCAGCTGCTGTGAGTATTCATAGCAGAGGGAATAGAACTGGGGTATATGAAGCCAGACAGAGGAACTGTTGCTCGATCTTATGGACAATAGGGAGCCATCATAGGTTCTGTGAGAGGGAGTCATGATTTGGAAAGATTGCTCTTCAGCATGCTTTTGAAATATTGAAGGGATGTTTGCCTCCCGTTAGTACCCATTTCAAACCGTTTGATAAAATACTGTCTTCACTGGGTGATGAGTTGCCAAGAGGGGGATTTCTCAGAGGTCCCGTTTCAGGTGAGACCTGAAGGATGAGAAGGGCCATCTCGACAAGGATGGAGGTAGGGGAGGGCAGGGGAAGAGTGTCCTCAGCAAAGGGAACAGAATGTGCAAAGGTCCAGTGATGGCAGGAGAGGAAAGCCCGTGGCTTTGGACGCCCAGAAGGAGCTGTGTGTGCCGGGTGGCTTTAGTGAGGGAGAGCAGAGGTGTGTGTGTGTGTGTGTGTGTGTGTGTGTTTAGTTATTTATTGTGAGAGAAAGAGAGAGAGCATAGAGAAGGGGCAGGGAGGGAGGGAGAGAGAATTTCTGAGCGGGCTCGACACTGTCCACGCGGAGCCTGACTTGGGACTCGATCTCACGAACTGTGAGATCATGACCTGAGCCGAAATCAACAGTCAGATGCTTAACCGACTGAGCCCCCCACCCAGGTGCCCCAAGGGGAGCAGAGGTGGCTCTGCTTTGTGCCAAGGGTGATGGGGAGCGGCTGCAGAACGACACCATCAGGTTAGCACTGAGGAGACCTCTGTGGCCACAACATGGAGAAGAAGTTGCTAGAACAGGCGGTGTGCATGGGGGGGGGGGGTGCTCACTCGGGCGGTATCGGAGTAACGCAGACCTGAGACGATGGAGGCCTGGACGAGGAACCGGGGAGCAGCGGTGGGGTCAGGGGGGAGGGGAAGGTCTTCGGGCGTTTGTAATTGACTGAATGGGCAAGATGGGCGCCCGGGCTTCTGGATTGGTTCCTGGAAGGGCTTAGGGTTTAGGGTTTGAAGCAGGTTCAGGGTCTGAGGTCCTGGGTCCAAGTTTGGATATTCTCAGCTGAGCTGCCTACAAGACAGCCAAGGGGAGACGTCCGCCAGCCGCGGGGGATGGAGCCGAGGGGACACTGAGAGGAAGACTCGGGGAGGCACAGAGGTGGGGGTAGGACCACGGCAGCTACGGGAGGCCAGTTTCCCGAAGAGGCTCACAACACCGTCTTCAGCCACAGTCCCACCAAGACGTGCGGTCCGTGCTCCACCCCCTTGACTCTTGCCAGATCATGTGACTGCACTGACCCACACAGGACACAGGGATGGGGGGGGGGGGGTTGACCCACACAGGACACAGGGGCAGGAGATTTGGCTGGGGGACACAGGGGCAGGAGAATCCCTGGGGGGACACAGGGACAGGAGCATCCCCAGGGGAACCAGGGCGGGAGGGATGTTCAGTCAGTACCAGGAGTTGCCCTTGACTGGCCTGGGAACTTCTGCTTCCAGACGCTCAGAGGTCAGCTGCCATGTGCAAAGTGCATCTTCCAGAAGACCTTATGCCGTGAGAAACCCAAGCCAGGTGGAGAAGCCCCAGGGAATGAGATGCCACCCGGGCACAGAGAACAGGGCCCAGGAGCACTGAGGCCCCAACAGGTGCCCGAGGAAGCCAACTTCCCAGCGAATCTTCCAGGCCTCCCCGGGCTGGCGCTGCTCGGAGAAGACACGGGCTGCCCGGCGGACTCTTCCTGGCCCCCAACAGCTGCACAGATCAAACCACTAAGCCAGAACGTAGTTTGTGGTTCAGTAACGTGGATGACGAGCACAGACGGTGGCAGCTCTGAGAATAACCCCAGAGCCAGTGGAGGGGCGTCCTGAGGTATGAGTAGTCAACGATATTGCCTCTTTTTCCTTTCTTTTTAAAGTTTACTTATTTTGAAAGAGAGAGGGTGAGAGAGAGAGAGGGAGAGACGGAGAGAGATGGGGCGCCGGGGTGGCTCAGACTCTTGATTTCGGCTCAGGTCATGATCTCACGGTTCGTGAGTTCGAGGCCTGCGTCAGGCTCTGTGCTGACAGTGCGGAGCCTGCTTGAGATTCTGTCTCTCCCTCTCTCTCTGCTCCTCCCTGCCTTCCCCCCCCCACCGGCCCCGCAACTCTCTCTCGAAATAAATTTTTTAAGAAGTTGAAAAAAAAGAGAGAGAGAGAGAGGAGTGCAAGTGGGGGAGGGGCAGAGAGAGAGAGGGAGAGAGAGAGAGAATCCCAAGCAGGCTCCACACCACCAGCACAGAGCCCGATGCGGGGCTCGAACCCACGAGCTGTGAGATCATGACCTGAGCCGAAACCAAGAGTGGGACGCTTAACTGACTGAGCCCCTCAGGTGCCCTAATATTGCCTCTTCGTCCTTACTCCACTCTTTCCCTCCAGATGGAGGGAGCCCAACTAGCATTGGCCTCTCTGCCCATGCACCCCCGGGAAGGAGGAGACGCTTGACCTGGCTGGTGAATTCGGAAGGAGGAAGGGGGTGTGTGTGACTGAGCCCTTTCCTCCCTCCTCCTGTGCAGCAGACAACTGTCTGGAACCATAGTCTGCGTTGTTACCCCACACTAAGCTTTACAGAGGTGGCCCTGAGGCCACCTGCACCTCCCCTCCCCTCCCTGCCACTCTGTCTTGTGAACTCTGGCTACTTTGGACTCCCCGGACTCACGGCTCTGTCACCTTAACCCAGGGAGCCCACCCGCTCTGCCTGGGTACCGCTTCCCTGAACCACAGCCTGGAAACTGCCTTTAGGCATTACCCTGGGGCAATTGTAAGGCTTTTCTCATTTGTATCCATTCCTCAAGCATCACTGTCCTTCCTGCCTTCATTATTTAACCTTGATCACCTTGTGAAGTAGGTGCTCGCATCCCTATTCGATTGTCCCCATTTTGCAGATGCAACATCAATATAAGGCAGGTGCTAGCTAGAATTACCCCCATTTCACAGATGAGTAAACTGAGACCTAGAGAGGCTAAGTGACTTGTACAAGGTTGCTTAGCGGGTAGCAGGGCCAGAACTTGGACCGGCTTCTTTCTTTCTTCAAGGATCTTCAACACTGCACCCTCTTACCTCCCTGAATACCTCCCGTAACCGAATATAATTATTCCAGATCTTTCTTCACTGCCCAGGTTGCTGTGGTTCTGGGTCCTTATCTAAAATGATGGGAAATAAAAGCCTGTCCCACAGAAATACGGGCATGAAAGCACACAAGATATGCCGACCGTGATATTTACTACAGTAATAATTTTTCCCCACCACCCACTTTACAATTTAAAAAAATGGAAGGAAACAACAGAAGTGCTCGTCAAGAAGGGAATGAGTAAGTACATGTACATTTTAAATACAAATACATTTACAATGTATTTATTGTATTTATCTGTACTTATTGTATTTATTGATTAAATACGAATACATTTACAATGATTAAATACACATACATTTTGATACATCGACACAATGTAACGCTGCACAACTGTTAAAAAGTATCAGATTCTTATGTACTGGCATGAAAGATGTTCTATCTATCTACTTACCTGTATCTATATATAACTTAATGAAAAATGCAAGTTGTAGATTGCATCGGACAGGGTAGGTTCCGTGCCAGGGCAGATTCAGTTCAGCGTTATTTCTGGCTCACATCACAATCCTTTAACCCTGCGCAAGTCCGTGGGATGGGCCAGTGCTCAGCCCCAGGCAACCATTCAGGGACCCAGACTGTTCTCATTGGCAACATATCACAGCAGAACGAGAAGAAAGAGCAGAGGACCAGAGGTGGGAGATTTTTATGGGCCGAGCATGGCAGTGACAATCGTTATTTCAACCACATCCCCTTGTCTGGAGCTTGAACAGGTTAATTGCAGGGTGGAGGCTGGGAGACGTCGTGTAGCTGTGTGCCCAGCCAAGGGGCTCCGTGACCATGCAGCCGGCCTCTGCCTTGCGAACTGATATGTACCACTTAAACCCATTCATACAAAACCCCACAAATGGGTGCCTGGATATATTGTTAAAAGGGAAAAATCTGGGGGGCCCTGGGGGGCTCAGTCCATTAGAGCATCTGGCTCTTGATTTCAGCTCAGGTTATGATCTCACTGTTGTGAGATCCAACCCTTGTAGGGCTCCGTGCTGACAGCGTGAAGCCTGCTTGGGATTCCCTCCCTCTCCCTCTCTCTCTGCCTTTGGATTCTGTGTCTCCTTCTTTCTCTGCCCCTCCCCTGCTCCCACTCGCTCTCTCTCTCTCTCAAAAATAAATTTAAAGAAACCACACTGGTACAGATAAGTGTATAGTCAAATTCAGATAATAAATAAACATTTATTTAATAATAAATAAATTTTAATAAACAAAATAAACATTCTTTTTTAAAGGGAAAAGTCTGGAAGGATATACACTTTTACCTCCCGTGAGTGAAAGGGAGACTCTCGCTTTTATTTTCTTTGTCTCTGTTATTTTTCCTAGTAATGACACATGTTTTCTGTGATCAACACTTAAAGACTTGTAAAATGAGAGTACGTTGCTTTTTTTTTTTTTTTTAAGGGCTTTTAGCAAACGGAGCTTAGAATTCTAAATGGTCACTAGGGGGCAGAAGAGATACGTGTGTGCGGGTTCGCCTGTGCTGTTTGCTAATTAAGTGTTTACTACATTTCTTGCACAATTTCCTGGCTCAACAGGCCAGCTGTAACACTTACCAAATTGCTGGAAGAAATGACAGCAGCCAGGCCTCTCACACTGGCAGGCTTCATAACGTGTGGCCAAATACTCCCTGATCTAGACCCCTTACCCTCCCAGGATCACCGTGAGGACTGAGGCAGCTACTAAGCACACACCAGCCGTGGCAAACCCTTATTACCGTTACCGCCACTATCATGCACGACACCTCCTGTTTGTGCGGTAAAGACGTAGTGACTCCATACTCTTTATCCTCGGGGAGCTGGTGATGCATCTGGGGAGTCCGGGGCAGGCACCTACAAACGGATTGCCAACAATCGCAGCTGAGCCCCGGAACCACCAGCCTCACTCTGCCTTAGTCTCACTGAACTGTCGTCCCGACAGCTGAATGTCATCTGCAACTGCCAAGAAGAGAATGTGACCCTTTTGGAAGGGGCCACACCTCCGACAGTCTCTCTGGGCAGCCCCTGGCCACCTGCCTGGCTGTCCCTCCCACCGTGGAGGTAGAGAGCTACACAGTGGTCATCTGGCTTGTCCTTCCTTTTTCCTGGGCTTCCTATTTTAGGTCTTTGACATCACAGTTTGCATCTTTTTATATTCTGTATCTATTAATAAATTATTGTAGTTAACATTTTTGTCCTTTAAATACAAGAATTAAATGTTGAACACACCATATTACGGTATTAGAGAGTGTTCTGAATTTGACTGTACACTTATCTTTACCAGGGTGGTTTATTTTTATTTTTGAATGTATTTTTGAGAGAGAGCGAGCGAGTGGGAGCAGGGGAGGAGCAGAGAGAGGGGGAGACACAATCCGAAGCAGGCTCCAGGCTCTAGCTGTCAGCACAGAGCCCGACATGGGGCTGGAACCCATGAACCGTGAGATCACCGCCCGAGCCAAAGTCAGATGCTCAACTGGCTAAGCCTCCGGGGGAACCCCCCTGTCTTGTGTTTTGACGTCTTAAAAATCTGCCAGCCTGGGAGAGACTGCCCTCCCCCAGGCTAGCGAATTCTCGAAGATGGGAAAGGAAGCAAACCTTGCAACACCTCTCACACACCAAGCAGGTATGTCCCCTGCCCTAAATCATCCCAGGGCCCGGCGACTGGAGACCACCCCTATTTCCCGGAGCCCGTTGGGATTATTCCCTCTAGGCAACCCTAAACTGTTCACTCTGCCCTGCCTTGCCTTTCCTGAAGAAACCCCAATACAGGCTCTGGCCTAAGCTTTTCCCTTACTGCTGCTTCTGCCCCCTGTGTCCCCTCCCCGTGCTCCTCAAGCCGCCCCGCCTGGTATGGTGTGCTCCTCTCCTTGGGAAATCCAAGTAATATGTTCTTCCAGTGGCATTGGCCTCCCTTTGTCGCCACCGAGTCACCCCTGTAAATTGAAATCCATGGGTACAAACAAGTCCTCCCCACCTGCGTGGACCCAGTGTCCTGAAGGGGACAGGCATTAAACAGATCCAAGAAACTAGCGAACTAGAGGGAGGCACGTGCTATGACATGGAATCCCACGAGGCTCTCTGCCGTCTGAGATGGCAAGACGGACGTCCTGGCTTTGCCTCACCAGCGTGTCTCCCCTCCCCCCCGTATTGCCTTGAGCACATGCCCTTCCCCTGTCCCACATGCCGGTTCTACGGCGTCCACTCGGAGCTTTCTCGAGCTTGGTGCGGACCTGGCCGATTTGCATATTCTGCCCCCGCCCCTGCGGTCATTGGTTCAGGATAGTCATGTGACCCAGACTAGGCTAATGAGTCTGCTGGTGCCCAGCTCCACCACTAGGCGGGGAGAGACCAGCCAGGAAGAGACCCAACCCAGAGGGGCAATGCCATGGTTTCAGAGTCTAGAAGTGGCTGTGTCGGTCCTGGCTGTATCCCTGCTTTGCTATTTGCGACGTCCAACAAACTCCCTTTTGCTCTAACCAAGCTGAGCCGGGCTTCTGACCATGAAATCAAGCATCCCGACCAGGGCCAGGGAGCTGGCCCTATTGGGGGCGGCAGGAAGGGGCCCCCAGAGAAGTGACAGATGGGGAAGTGAAACACGACCAGGAAGGAGCCAGGTGGAGCAGAGGAGAGAGAACACGGCAGGCAGAAAGCCCAGCGTGAGAGAAGGCTCCGAGGTGGGAAGAAGAGAGCTTTAGGAATTCGTTTGCCTCATTAACCTGTGTGTGTTCTGTGACAGCCACAAACACGTTTGGTGAAAAACCTTCGTTAAGTAAGGTCCATTCAGAAAGTACTCTATTGTTTGAAAATCCCTCGCCACTTGATATGTTATGGTTTATTACATATACTTGGTTTTACTCTCATGAACCCCTGACTGGGCTTACTATTTGAGTCTAATTTTCTACTTTGCACCAAGGATTTGGGGCCTAAAATACTGGCCCTCCTTAGCTCAGAAGCCTAGAAGGACTGGGGCAGGTTTGGGAGTGTTGGGGAGGTGGGTCTGGGGCCAGGGGCCAGGGGCCAGTTTTTCCTGGTGATGTGGCTTCCAAGAGAGCTGAGAAGTGCCACCCCGGCTCCGAGCAGCCATTCGTTAGCTCTAAAAGAGACGTGAATGTGTCAATCTTTGGCTTTGCCTTTGACTCCCAGAGAGCTGGAATCGACGACTCTGAAAATGTGGCTGCTATCAGTTCCAGAATCAGGAAACCCACCCCAGCGTCCAGGTGGATGGAAACAGGAAATCTCTTGCAACATCAGCCTCCCCTTCTCCCTGCACCTCTCCCAAATCCTGTCCTCATCACCAGATTATTTAATTTACCTATGTCAAGAGACACAGGAGGGAAAACTAGTTGAGTTGGTTTTGTGTTGCTTTTCTGTATTCTACCTCGGGCCAAGAACAATGAGCAGGGAGAAGGGCATTTTTCTACATGTGACTATCCCTTGTGTTACCAAAGTATGTTACTAAGATTTATACTTGCATTATATGATTTAACTTTGCCTCTCCAAGTGTGACTTCTTTGGAGGAAAGAACCGACCATGTGCATTTTTGTGGGACACATAGCACCCATCACAGTGCCTGGCTCTAGCAGGGTCCTTGATTCTTAAATTAATGACATTTGCTTAAGTAATCACCATGCTAGGAAAGGTTCACACCTGAGCTCCAAACTAGAAGCATAAATAGCCCCCAGCTGGGGATCCAATGAGTAGGGCAGGCAGGGGTCTCTTGTCCTATGGGTTGGGCCCAAGCCTTGGCATAGACGGAGGTTCTGAGACTCTGGAGACACTGGGCTCTGGGTGGGGTCAGACTGGCCAGGTGGCTCTTGCCTTCAGGGGGTGCTGAGTATCAGATGGGGAGAGCAGGGGAGGGCAGGGCAGTCCAGAGCCTGGAGTCCTTATGATGGCAGGGAGCACAGGGTCTGGAGTGGGTCAAGCCGAGACCCGGCCAGCTGACTTAGCTAGCAGGGGCTGCGACACCCAGCTGACCCGAGGGGAGACTGGCCCCATGACTTTTCGCGGACTGTGGGCTAGCATGGGGCTCTGAATCCTGGGTGGAGTCAGTCACTGGTTCCCTCATGGAGGCTAGAGTTTGGAAAGGAGCAGTGTGTCCTGTATCAGGGGGACATGCTGAGCTCTGGGCCCAAGGGAGGACCCTGAACTCTGCGTGGGGGAGATCACTCCCGGGTCCCGGCTTGGAGACTCCAGGCCAGCAGGAGGTGCTGTGTCTCGGGTAGCAGGGTCAGGACGGGCTCCCAGCCCCGGTAGAGGGTGCTGAGGGCCGGTTGGGGGGGTCATTCCCAGCCTCTGGCGAGGAAATTCTGGCCCTAAGAGGACTCCGAGTCCGGCATGATGCGGGTGAGTGCGTCAGTCCCAAGCCCTGGCTTGGACGCTCCGGGTCGGCATGTGCCTCCGGCGAGAAGGTCAGGCCGGGTGGGCAGGGGCCGCTGAGTCCTGGTTGGGGTCAATGTGATGGCTGTGGAGCCCCGGTGGGGGTGCTGGCTCTGCGGCGGTGGGTGGCGGTGCGGGCTCTGCGCGGGCAGGGGTGCTGCTGCGGGTCGGCGCCTCGCCCCGGCGTGGAGACTCCGGGCCGGCAGGGGGCGCCGCCTCCCAGACGGGAGGCTCGGGCCGGCTCCGGGCCGGCAGGGGGCGCTGGGCTCGCGGCGGCGTGGCGGGCGCCCGGCAGGTGGCGCTCTGGCCGCGGCCGAGGCGGGCGGCGGGCGGCGGCGGTGGCGGCGGCGGCGGCAGCAGCGCGGCGCTGCGGCCGGCTCTCGGGCCCGGGAAGCGGCAGCGGCGGCGGCGGCGGCGAGAGCGGAGGAGGCGGAGCGGCGGCGGCCGGCGGCGGGAGCGGCGGCGGCGGCCCCGGGCGGGCGGGAGCGCCGCTGGCCGAGCGCACAGGCCGCGGCCCGCGGAGCCCGCCATGCCGGCGCGGGTGTGAGGCGCGGCGAGCCAGGGCCGAGGCGAGCGGCGGCCGCGCCGGCCTGTGGCCCCGCAGCGGCCCGGCCCGGGCCCCATGAGCGGCGGCCTCGGCCTCCGGCGCAGCCCGGAAATGTCCGGCAAGCTCGAGAAAGCAGGTGAGCGCGGCGCCGGGCGGGAGGGGCGGGCCTGCAGGGGCGCGGGCGCCGGGGCGAGCCGCCGCCCAGGCCTGGGGCCCCGCCGCCCCGCCGCCCCGCGGGGGCCGTCTCGGCGCGCCGGCCTGCTGGCGCTCCCGGGGCGGCGGGGCCGGCGGGATTCGGGCCCCCGGGGCGCGTGGGGAGCGGGACGGGAGCCCGGGCGCGCGGCCGTTCTTCCCCCGGCGGGCGGAGCCGAGCCCCGAAAGGTGTCACTTCTGCCGGGCCCCGGGTGTACGTTGAACCCGAAGCGGCCGCTTCGCTGGCTTCGGAGGAAGCAGGCAGGATGTGTCTGGGCGCCTTCGGGGCTCGCTCGCCTTCCCCGCTGGCGCCGCGCTGAGCTCCGGCAGCAGGGCCCGGAGGGAGCCTGCGGGTTTGGGGGCGATGATCACCTCATCTCTTTGTGTGTTTCCTAGAAACCTCGGAGAGCTGCCTTCCCATCACCGGGCTTCTGCCCGTGCTGGGGGTCAGAGTCCCCAAAGACTCCGTTAGGGCCGTGCCTCCGGGGTGCGGGTGGGGGGCCCGGGGCGGCTCTGGCCAGCGGCCCCCTGCGGGGCGAATCCCTGGGTCCCAGGTGAGGTGGGCGGGCAGGCCAGGGCTCCTGTGCGGGGGACACCGTTGCTTGTCATCGCCTGGGCGCCAGCCTAGCTTGGCGGCCGAGTGGTGCAAGGCAGGCTTTTAGGGGCTGCCGAGGGGCAAGTTGCATTGATTTGGGAAGTGGCGCCTTCTGCCCAGGCGGAACCCATATACTCTTCTGCGCTGGGCCTCAGGAGGGGACTCGGAAGGGGTGGGGGGGTGGGTGGGGACTTGCAGGGCTGTGGTTTAAGCACAGGAAGGAAATTTCTGTCGCCTTTATTGAGGGTTTTCTATACATCCGGCTCTGTGCTGAGCACCTTACAAGTGGTGCTTAGTAAATCCTTGCAGGTTCTCGGTGGGAGAGGATTTGATGGTGGTTTTACAGGCTCAGGGCCTCTCAGTGTGTTCCTACGGGCTGGCCACCCAGCGAGAGGGCAGCTGGCCATCCACTGCGGGCCTGGCTGCCTTCCTCAGGGGCAGGGCCCTCGGTTTCAGGGGCTGTTTCTTGGGTATTTCTCTCAGCTTCTCATCAGGGCCGTGCCCAGTGACCGCGAGCTGCTTCTCGGCACACGTACCATTCCAGAAATACCTGGGGTTAATTTGTGCAGCGTTTCTCAGGAGCCCCGTGAATAGTGTCTCCGAAGGGTGCTGTTGGGCAGGTCAGATTGTTTGCTTTAAATACATAAGTAAATGGCAGGGTTTTCTCTGCTTAGGATACGTTCATTGTCAAAAACGTGAGAATCGAGGAAAAGGAAAAAGTGAGCTGAAAAGCACGTGTCGTCCCGCGGACCGCCTTCCACAGCGCAGACCTGTCAGATAAAATGAGTCTTCAGTTGTGTGCTCTGTTACCTCGAGAAGGGGGCGGGGGGGTTCCTAAGGCCAGTTGCTTTCAGCATAGATTAGCCCCTCGCCCTCTCTGGGCACCTCCTTCCGCGAGGGTCTGCCGCAGACGGAGACACCAGTAAGCTCCTTCTTCAGAGAAGCTTCTCTGAGGCAGGGAGGGCCGGACCTAGCCTGACCCCGGACTCCCGGGCCACCTGATAGGCGCTGCAGCCAGAGCCGGGGCCTGGGGACAGCGAGGGAATGGGGGAGGCCCTGGAGGGGACGGGGCTCGTGCTGGGCTCCGAAGAGAGGGTGGGGGGGGTGCCCAGGTGGAGTGGAGGTGGCGGGGGGGAGGGCAGAGAGGAAGGGGCCGACCCGGGGCCGCGGGAAACTCGGGAGGAAAATGCATTGGGTGAGAGGCAGCTAAGCGAGAAAGTTCTGAGGTTGGCACCTTGTGTGGAGCTAGCGGGAAGCCCGTGGTGCCTACGGCCTTTGGCTGTGCCTCACGGTCGTCGGGGAAGATGGGGGCGCCCCTGGAATGAAGGGTGCGTCTCCCTGGGGGTCCCTGCTGGTCATTACAGGCGCGCTTCTCCTTGCGTTTGGATGAGGTTCCTGTTGGCGTTTTCTAAACAGCCCTTCTCCTAAGCCACCAGCAGAGTGTTTCCTTCCAAGGGAAGGGCTTTGGGTGCAGCAGCGACTCCTGTTAGCAAGTGAGTCCCTGGCAAGTCATAGAGGCTGAAGAGTCACTGGGGGTCTCCGGGGGGAGATCTTCTGGGGTCTGCCATGCCGCTCTTCAGTATACTGACTCAGCAGTGCCTGGCTGGGGGAGGGGGACGCCCACTGCCTTCCTCCCAGGGTCTACCTGCCGTTTCTTTGGGGACACGGAAAGGCAAGCCTCAGTTTGTGCTGTCTCCGGTCATCTCTGCTCCCAGATCGAGACGGCCTGGGTTCCAGAGGGCGGCGGAGGGTCAGCTGGCTGGCCGGTCGGGGCCTTGTCCGGTTAGCTTTGGCGGAGGAGGGCTGATGTTGGAGGGCGGAGGCGTATGGATCAGGGAGCTCCCCGGGGTGAGCTTGTGCGGAGGGAGGCCTGGCAGAGAGAAGAGACTCTGCCCTGGGAGCCAAGCGGGACTAGTTCTGAGCGAGGGCACCGGCAGGAGACGCGTGTGGCCGCTCCAAGGCCACTTTGGTGGAGCCGGCGAAGACGATTCCTGTTGCACGCAGGTACGATGGCGTTCAGTTGGTTCACAGTTCCAGCAAACGCATCGTGTGCGGACGGTTGATGCCCTGCGTGTCTGGAACTAAAACGCCGCTCTTGCCTATGCGCGGAGGTGGCAGGCTGGTGGCTCCGGGCTGGGTTCTGTCCATAGATGTGTTGTGTTTGAGCCATACGCGTTGCCGAAGAAAGAGGAAGGAATTGATGGCCGGCCCTTAAAAGTCAGGAAATCGCTCACATATCTCAGATTTCTGGTTCTCTTGAAAAATGACAAACTCTGGTAACTCTGCGGCCTTGTTTCCTACCAGGTGGCGGGGTGGGGCAGGGGGTGGGCGCCACTCCCCCCACCAGCCACGTCTCGGATTCCTGTTTCCCACTTGGGCCGTTGACATTTGAGTCTGCAGCCCCTTCCTTGGAGACACCATTTGTGTGTGTTCGCGTTTCATCCGGACTTTGAAATCTTTGCCCCATTCCTCCATCGATTCCTTCCTCAGTCCAGGAAGGCTCTGTCCAGCTCCGCACGAGGCTCCGGGGAGCTGGCGTTGAACTCAGCAGACATCACCGAGCACACAGGCCCTGGCCCTGGCAGTGTGGGGAGCACCGGAGAGGTTAGGAGGGGTCACGTCAGACTTAGGGCGGGGGCAGGTATCAGGAGGCTAGCTCTGTGGGGAGCTGAGATTCAGGGTGAGACTCAGAGGGTGGGGCGAGTTAGCAGGGGCACAACGCAGGGATAGGGAGGAAGGGGGTTCTGGTTTTACTGACCGCCCATCAGAGTCTCCCTTGCTCGTTTGTGCATCGCAGATGCTTTGTCCAGCATCTCCTAAGGGGCCTGGACTTGTTCTGGTCCTTGGAATACAACCCACCGCCCCACCCCCCTCCTGGGCCTCACCTCCTAACTGGGCAGATACTCAGAATAGACACCGTGAGAACGTAGACTGTCACTCACCGAGCCCCCCGGCCAGTTCTACAGGCTCCCTGTGACCCCGAACTGCCCGCTGGGGCCGATGTGGTACACGCTCCCCAGTGCACCGCCTGAGGACAGAATAAACACGGCGTCTCAGACTCCAGTGTATGTTTTTCAGATGTGTGGAGAGGCTTTTGTTGCAAATTAAAAAGCAACATTTATCCTGACTGCGTGCGTAGTGAGTTTTCGTCGTTGCGCTTTTTTCTCAGAACAGCGGAAAAGTACGCGTGCCGTCCCACGAGGCCGTAGCAAGTTCCTGTGGATCAGCACTCACTGGGTTTGGGTCAATTTTAAACTTCTCTCAGATTTTACACTTCCTCCTCCTCCCCTCCCCCCCTCCCCCCCTCCCCCCCTTAACAATCTTTGTGGTCAAGATGAATCCAGTCAACGCATACGACATTTTTGTGGCTCCCGGTGGGCCTTCATTCACTCACACGTGCACCTTACGCAGCCTGTCCTCGGAGGCAAACGCCGTGACGCCTCACGGCACGGCGTCCGAAGAAGACCGGCCCTCCCAGGGTCCCGGTCCAAGAGTAACATCAAAATGGTCTTGAGCATTTCTGCAGCGTCCTTTCATTCTGAGAATGCATCGAGAGACAGCCTCCTTTCACTCCACCCGCGGGACCGTCCTGGGGGCTGGGTCAGGGCTCATTCTCCCTATTTTGCGCCTGAGGACAACCAAGATCCAGGAAGGTGTGGGGGACCGAGCAGGCGGCCGGTCTCCAGCTCCCTGCCCGGCCACCGTTCCCCCTTCACAGAGCACCGCTTAGAGCCTCCCGTGGTGCTGGGCACACAGTAGCTTTCATCTTGATTCTTGGTCACGTTTCTGTTTCTGGTCTTCCCTAAGGGGGGGAAAACGACAGCAACTCAGTTAAATAAAGGTAGGCCCAGCGTAGTCTTTAGGCTGCGTGTGATACTAATAACACTAACAACATTAGCAGTCCTTGAGGGAGATAAATGGCATGGGTGTGGGCTGCGTTTCACAAAAGCAGCCACCGCGGCCCCAAATGTTGCCTGGTCGCCTGCACAGCTGTTGGCAGAGGTGTTTTGAATGGGATTCCTCGCGGCCGACGGACCTGATGGGAGGCCGTGAAGATGAGTCATGTGTGAGCTTGCAGAAAAATCATTTCCCAAATTAGCCCGGATTGGAGAATGCCCTGAGCACGGGGCTGGGTCTTACTTCAGTCCAGCTGGACGTGTTCCCCGTTGCCATAATAAGATGACGCACTGGACAGAGTGCTGCCGGCTGCCGCGCCCACGAAGGATCCGACCGGGCGCCTCGCTGCCGGGACAGGTGTTCCCCTGATTCGTCACCCACCTTGCCCCGAAGGCTGTTTTATGATGAAAAACAAAACCCACAGTTTGTGAATTGATGAAGGGATCTGTCATCTTGGTTCTAGCCATGTGTTTCGGCCATTTGACTAAGACTGAGACCTGTCATTGTGAGCTTGGGCGACTCTTTCCCTTTCCAGGGTCTCGTTTTCCCCATCGGTGCTCTGAAGGCATGAGACTCTCAAGTTAGTGCTTCTTTGTTCTGTTTGAAGGTGGCAGGTCCTTATCTCTGTGGAAGAGGGCCATCAGAAACTTTGAGGACCGTGAATCCTTCCTGTTCAGCGGTGGCCCCTGAGGATCCTCCTTGGGTCCTCCAGTGAGCAGTGTGAAAACTTACTTCCAGGATGCACTCAGCCTTCTCTTCCAAAACCAGCCTCCTCTGGGCTCGTCGTGCCTTCTCTTCCCCCAGCAGATCGTGAATTCCATGGGAAGGCCCCAAATAAACACTTGGGGAAATCAGTATTGTTTAGCTCATCCAGAAACCTCACTTTCCTTTCTGAAAGTTAAAAATCAACAGATACTGGGGCGCCTGGGTGGCTCAGTCGGTTGAGCGTCTGACTTCAGCTCAGGTCACGATCTCACGGTCTGTGGGTTCAAGCCCCACGTCGGGCTCTGTGCCGACAGCTCGGAGCCTGGAGCCTGCTTCGGGTTCTGTGTCTCCCTCTCTCTCTGCCCCTCTCCCACTCATGCTCTGTCTCTCTCTGTCAAAAATAAACAAACATTAGAAAAATCAACAGATAGGGTCCTGACGAGACCATTAGCTTCTTGGAGGAGTGTGCCTGTCTGGTCCACCACGAGGTTGCCATCGCTGTGCTTAGGACATAGATGCTCACTAGCTACTCGCTGGAAGAATGAAGGAATTTACTTGATATTATCATAGGATGAACTCAGGTCTCTGATTCCAAGTCTCAAAATTATTATTTTTTTAAGATTTTATTTTTAAGTAATCTCCACACCCAACGTGGGGCTCGAACTTGCAACCCTGAGATCAAGAGTCCCACAGTCCACTGACTGAGCCAGCCAGGTGCCCCAAAATTATCTTTATTTTTTGTTCCTTTTTCATTTCATTTTAATTATTTTAGAGAGCACGCAAGCAGCGGGGAGAGAGAATCTCAAGCAGGCTCCACACTCAGCATGGAGCCCAATGTGGGGCTCGATCCCATGTCCCTGGGGTCATGACCTGAACCAAAATCAAGAGTCAGACACTCAACCGACTGAGCCACCCAGGCAACCCCCAAAATTATCTTTAAATGGAGCTTCTTCTGGGTTTTGAATTGCCAGTTAGGATGTTTCTTGGTGAATTAGTAGGACCACTAATCTGATCAGGATATGCAGACAGTTGTGGGCTTGTGTTAACCAGATACGTTGATCGCTGTTTTGGTGTAGTTGTCTGAAAACTCACGGGAAGGCTGAGATCAAAGCCTCGGAGCACTATTGAGGGAGCTCTGCGACGACGTGGTGAGAGACTGAGCCACGCTCCCCTCTGAGCCTGCGACCGTCAGGCCACTGATGTTTGTAATGGCTGTGCGGGACTAGGGGACACACAGGGACAGTCCTCTCAGGCATCCGAACAGTTGGGACTTGGCCTTTTATTTCCAAACCGTTGGCATATGCCAGTTCTGCTCAGCCTGCTCCCCGCAGCAGCGCGGCCCTGATGAGAGTCCTCGTCTCTACTTATTTTTTCAGTCGGCCTCTGGGTGCTATTTAGGACGAGCCGCCTGCACCGTCAGCTCTGTTTGTGGACTGTTTGTGAGTGTGTGCTCCCTGGGGGGCCGGGAGAGGTAGGCTGCTGGGGTGCTCCTGGCTCCCCCTTTCCTCTTTGTCCGGGGGCTCAGGCAGAGTGTCGTATGTCCCGTCCTCCTCCTCTGTGAACGAAGATGCCGTGCAGAGATTTACCTACTGGATTGACAGTCTGCTGTCTGATGGCCACCGTCTCTCCCCACCTTTCCTTCCAGGCTGTGGTTCGGAAGGTGGGTGGTGGAGTCCCCACCTGCGGTCGGACTGCGTCTTCCTGGAACACCGTGGCTGCCTCTTCGCAGCTCAGACCCTCTGTTCTCATTAGTTCCCGAAAGGCGATCTTGCTCCTTGCTTTTCGCTGGCTTTTTGCGATCAGGAAACCGCCCTACTTGTAAAGCATAGAAGTGGGGCTGTCAGGCACCGGGTGGCCTGGGTGGCCTGCGGTGCTCCCCGGGCCGGAGACAAAAGGGCAGAGTTCACGCATTTGCTTTCTGGTTTTTCAGACATTTATGCCATCGGCGCGGACTTGACAAGCGTGGCTCCCGGCCGCGCGCCATGCCGTTCAGAGTGGCGGCAGCCCGTGGAATCCCTGAGCGGGGCTTCTGCACGCAGCCTTTGGGAGGAGGCAGGCGTGGACGCGGAGTGATGAGGGAGGAGGCAGGTGTGGACGCGGCGTGAAGAGGGACAGTGGAGTCCGGTGCAGTGTGGTGGCTCCAACTGCCCCTTAGTTGGCCCGAAACTAGCAAACAAAACCCCAGAACTTCTGGTTGGACACAGTGGTTGTGTTTATTTGCTGCTTATGGATAATCACGTGTGCCTCCTTCCTGCACGTGGCTGGCCGTGAATACAGAGATGGGTGATTGTACACGGGTCATGGAATTGGCTACTCTCAGCTCCTCCTTTCAGCGACAAACACAAGAGTCATAGTAGCAGCGCATTTCAGTAACGCTTCCCACGTTACCGTACCAGGCCCTGTGCTGCGTGTTTTACCCACGTGGTCTCATTTAATCCTTACAGCGGGAGGTTCTCGTTCAACTGCAGGAGGAAACTGAGACACAAGCTTTCCTTTTTTTGCATGGGATCTTGAGATCCAGAACAGCTGAGATCTGCCGGTGGTCATACGCTGAGTGGGGGCCAAGTTGGGACTGCAGCCCATTTTTCTGTATTTCCATTGGCTGTGATGACATTATTCTCTCGACTGTTGTGACTTGGGCAAAACTGGGCCTCTGCATTTCCAGGGACCCCTCTGCCACCGAGGCACTGAAAGGGCCACTAATGAATGCCGGATGGGATGCTGGGAGGGACAGTGGCCCTGGCTCTCCTGCTCTAGCTCACAAGGGGGCCAGGGAGCCCTGCTTCATGCTGGGTGGGTGACCTTGGGCAAATGGCTTAATCTTCCTGAGCTTCTGGCACCTCTGTTGTAACCTGATGGGGTGGCCAAACCCGTCCCAGAACTCTTTCTAATGCTGATTCTTTGTGAGCAATATCAAGGGGGGAGTGGGATGTATTGGGGTTGTTTTGTTGGCTTTTAATGACACCGATATTGTGTGGCACTTAACTATCATCACGGTAAAACTTACATAATTCCTCATAGCTTTCAAAACACCTCTCTAGACGTGGGTTTTGTGTTTCTTTTTTGCTGTTGTTTTTGGGTTTTGTTCTTTGGTTATCATAAGGTATTGGAGTCATACAGCGTTTTTCCCAGTTGAAGAGAACAGCAGTTAACAGTTGCTGGGTACTTCCTATATGTCAGGTACCGTGCTAGGAGCTTCACCTTTAGATACGTGTGCGATTTCATGAGTTCTCTTCTTATAACGAGAGTGAAATGGCAGGTATTGTGCCCATTTGACAGTTGCTGAGGAAAGGGAGGCAGTAAGACAAGAAGTGGCTTGCTGAGGTCATGGTGCCGAGTGAGAGGCAGAGCCAGCTGGGGACCCTGGGTGTTTTTTGTTGCTTCCCCTCCCCTCCTCCAATGCATGTGTTCCCTGGCCCCTCTGAGAGTCTGGATCTGGGGTCTGGTGCCACCAGGAGGCTGGCCTGGAGCCGCCCACATTGTCTTTTGTCTGGAGTCCCCTGGGGCTTTCCAGCCTCTCAGGGGATGGGGAAGGTGTTTCTGCATCTGTCTACAGGTTTTCAAAGCAGCATCTGGTTTCTCAGAGGTGACTTAAAAAGTACATTTGCTAAAAATATTGTAGGGGAATCTGCTTTGGACGTGAATGGCGGGAAGAGGCCCTTGGTTAAGACAGCTCTCCGCCCACCCGTCCGTCCAGCCATCTTTGCATCGATGGCCGAGTGCACGCTGAGTGCCAGTAGTCTGCCAGGGCGGTGGAGGGTGCTGGGAAGATTAGAGGCCATCTGTGCCTTTAGGGAGTTGACAGTCTGGCCCCCGCCTGTGCTGTGTATGTGCAGGGGACTTTCGACTTAGGCTTTCATACTTTCTTGACACTCGTTCACGTTAGGAGCAGCCTGGGCCTGGGGCTGGAGGTCGGGAGACCTGCCTCGTGGGCCCTGGGTCTGCATGGAAGCATCGTCAGCACGCCTCTGAGCCCTCGGGCTCCCCGTCTGCAGAAAGGCAGGATGGACTCCGTGGGGAACAGTGACGGAGGCTTGGGCTTCTGAGTCCGATGGCCGTGGGCTTGACTCCAGCTCCCCCGTACGGTGGCATGGGATGTTGGGCGAGTCACCGTGCCTGTGTAAGCCTCGGTCCTTATCTGTAAAATCGGGAGGATCATAACCACGCCTGCTTATGGCCTCCAGGGAGGGTTAAATGAGATGACGTACCTGGAGCATATTAACAGAGTCTTGACACAGAAGTGCTCGTGAGCATTAGCTTTTGTTCTCCCCGAATGTCCCGCTCTGCTCAGGGTCTCTCCCCCCACCTTTTTTCCCCCTGAATTTGAGAAAGCTGAGTTCCAGAGAATAGGTTTGTATAACTAAGTGATAAACCTCCAGAAAGATCACTTACAGGAAGGATAGATGACGTTTCATTTCAGCTGCAGGTGGCCCCCGCACATGCAGGGAGATTGAGGAAAGGCCTGATGATATCGTCTCCTACGTCTGTGTAGAAGGAGTAGGCCTGTCCTCCTGGGTGGCAGCTTATCCCACAGCCGGAGCAGGCTGATTGCCTGCAGGTGTATTTTTGCTTCGTCCCCAGAGACAGCACCTCAGTCTCTCCTTGCAGGGGTGACTCTCTGGACTCATTAAACCATCTCTGTTCAGCTCTGAAGGAGAACTGATTGCAGTTGGTGCTTTTGTCTTGTGACAGCAGCATTACCGCCAGCCGTGCAGGGTCCTCTTGGGCAAGTAGCTTACAAATTGCCTTGAGTGCCACAAGCAGGTGATTTTGTACCCTTTATTTTTCCTCCTTGATGAGTTTTCACAGTTAGGATAAATTCAGAGGTGCTGATGTATTGTTCTGAGTCTCCCTTAACCCGTGCTGTCCTGGGCTTCTGCGATGTGTGTGTGTGTGTGTGTGTGTGTGTGTGTGTGTCTAGTCTTAGAGGTTTGTCAGTGCAAGCTCGCTCAGAGCACAGGGCTGTTTGCACAGAGACCAAAGCCCAGTCAGTTCTTTTCACTTTCTTTAATCATTGGGTCCTGGAGCTACAGAACCTCTCACTTAATTAGCATAACCACACTAATTTGGGCTCCTGCCTCAGCTTGTCAAGAGTGCCTTACAAATAGTAATTCTCTGAGCTCATCCGAAAACCAAAGGCAGAGATCAAAATCATGCTTTTCTGCATGCTCTGTCCTTGTTTTTTCTGTTCACTGGGAACCGTCTCTCTTAATTACCCTAAACGTGCCAGGTTATAGAATAAATACAGTTTTTATATGTGACCAAGATAGGAATTGGGTTAGGGACCTGGACCACATTTCGGCCCTGTGTTGCAGGGAGCCCAAAGTGCCCTGGTTCCAGCTTGGTAGGTGAAATGCTCCTACCGGTGAAGAAATCGTGTGCACTAAAATCACCGCGGGGAACATGTGAGTGGCTGTCGCACAGTGACATCTTTGGTCGATGGAGAGGGACACTCACTGGCCTGAGTGTCTGGAAGTGCCACAGACCTGCTGTGCCTCTGGGGCCACGATCCCTCCCCAACCTCGGGACTGGAGGGGTGATTCCTGAGTTGTTTGAGGTCCTAAGTCCTATTAAGGATTTGACAGAAGCTCAGTAGACCCTGTCCCCAGCGAGAAAGATGCATTTATGTGTGGACACGGTTTTACCCCTCTAAGTTGCTGCTACTATAGGATAAATAATAATTAGCAAACCCTCCACGTCTCGGAACGCTTGAATGGAATCTCACGTATCTGAAATAATCAGGACTTAGTTTCTCCCACTTTAGTCACACCTGGGTTCAAATGACTGTTAATCATTGTATATTCCTGGAGTTTGGTGAGGGTTCTACCAAATGATGCTTGTAAGCTGCTTAAGCATAATGTCTATGTGGGTAAAAGGAGAAACCCTTTTGCCTTCTGCATGAAAACTCTTTTAATTTGCATGCAGTAAAATTGACCTTCTTTGGGGTATACCGTTCGTTGTCTTGAGCTGTGACTCATCTCTAGACTTGTGTAGCCTCTGCCACAGTCAGGATTGAGACTTGCTGCCTCTTTGTGGCCAGTTCCTTCCCCCGTCCCTGACTCCTAGCAGCCATGGGTCTGTTTTCCATCCCTGTAGTTTTGCCTTTTCCAGAATATCATGTAACATGTAACTTTCGGAAAATGGCTTCTTTTACTCAGTGTAGTGCCTTTGAGATTCATGCAGTTGTTCTTACCAGCAGTTCATTCCTTTTTGTAGCTGAGTTGTGTTCCATTGTGTGAATATCGTCAGTGTTTATCTGCGTAGAATTTTATCTTGGTTAACTGGGTCTGTTTCCTGGAAATAGATAGGGATGGCATTTGACCAACAAAAATCAAGCAGCCCAATTAAAAAATTTGAGTAGCCGTCTCCAGAGAAGATCACAAATGGCCAATAAGCACATGAAAAGGTGCTCAACACCATCCGTTATTAGGGAAATTAGGGAAATGCAAATCAAAACCACAGATGCAACGTCACACCCACTAAAATGGCTACTTTCAAAAAACAAAAAACGGAAAATGACAAGTGTTGGTGAGGATGTGTAGAAATTGGAACAGTTGTTGCGGGCCGGCATCCTTTCATACGCACAGCTCTGGAGGCGGATCTCTGACCCTGGGTCTGGGGCTGGTGGAGACCAGCCTCGGGTCCAAGGCGCCCTAGCACTCTAGTTTTTGCCCTCATGCGGCACAGTAGTGACAGAGATGACATACGGAGACCACGTGGACAGGGAAAGGCCCTGAGACTAGATGGAGGGAAAGTAGGGACCCACTTGCCCCCAGGAACCTGGTGACTCCATCCCAGCGGGGGGGGGGGGGGGGGGGGGGCAGTCATTGAGGTCGGTCAGCCATCTGAGCGGTTCCTCGTTTCCCAGAACAGAGTTTACGTCGACATCTCTGTGCTCAGCTCCAGATTCTCTCAGGCTCACCTGTTGTATTCAGTCCAGCCATTGCTGCCCAGATCAGTTCTGCACAGGCTCCAACCAGCTGCTCATAGGTGTCGCCCAGCACCTCTTCGGGGCTTCTCCTTAATGCTGCAGTGTGGGATGCTGTAGAAATCTGCTTGGCGTGCGCAGCCCGGAAGTGCCGGGGACCCCACCTCTTTGAGGCAGACTTTGACCAGCGCAGATGAGAACCAGTGGACCCCTGCTTTCCCTTTCATCCGCAGGGCGTCAGTCCAAAGACACAGTACCTGCCACTTCCCAGAAGGTCCGAGGGGTTAAGGAGCGGATCTTTGTGGTGGACAACGTGATCATGCCCTCTTGTGCTTCCCTGTCCCTCGGCACTGCTCCACTCTTCACTGGGGTTTGCACACTAAAAGAAAGAAACTGGAACCATCGTGCACTGCTAGTGGGCACGTAAGATGCCACAGTTGCTATGGAAAACAGCATGGCGGTTCCTCCAAAACTTAAAAATAGAATTACCATCTGACCCAGCAATTCTGCTTCTGAGTGTGAGGAAATAAAAGCAGGCTCTCGGGAAGACATTTGTACACCCAGCTTCATAGCAGCGTTGTTCACAGGAGCCCAGAGGTGGGAGCAACCCAAGTGTCCACCGATGGACGAGGAGATCAACAAAACGTGGTCGTACACACAACGGAACGTTATCCTGCCTGAAAAGGAAGGAAATTCTAACATGGGCTTCATCGTGGATGAACCTTGAGGACATGATGGCCAGGTGAAATATGCCGGTCGCAAAAGGGCAAATACTGTAGGATCCCGCTAGCACGGGGTACCTAAGAGTGGTCGAAATCGTAGAGACAGGAAGTAAGTAGGATAGTGGTTGCAGGGGCTGGGGGAGGGGAGGACGGGTGGTTACTGGTTAACGACGCCTTGTTAAGGCCAAAGGAGTTGTGTGGCTGGATGGTAGTCATATATGTGACGGGATGAATGTGCTTGTTACCACCGAACTGTGCACTTAAAAATGGCTAAGGTGCTAAATTTTACGTTACGTGTATTTACCACAACTCATAAAGATTTACCTACAGTTAGCATGTTTGTCAGTACTTAATCATTGTTTAACCTTAAATGTCTTTGCGAGTTGTATTAAAACATTGAAATAATCATGGGACAAGACAACTGTGTTACTGGGCAGCAGTGCTTATGGCAAAAATGGCTTCTCATTTCATTAATTCATCTGAGCTGGGAGGAACCAGACGTAGTCTGTAAGCACCTGGTGGGACAACCATGCTTGGGACTTCACGCGGTGACGACTCTAACTGGGTGTGTCCCCCGAGGAAACCTGCGTGATTATGAGATGGTGGTTCCTGTGGGGCAGGAGGCTTTTAAGCCAGGGTGGATCCTGTACCCACCCAATGTGGATCTTGTCGCCTTGGACCTGAGCTGCTCAGCTGTGCTGGGCTCCTGCAAGGACCCTCACAGAGAGAGGGTGCTGTCCAGGGCTGCCCTCTGGCAGCCTTTGGTGCCCACCTCTGTCTGCCTGAACAGATGAGTCCACGGGTGGCCAGCGGAAGTGCAGCGGGGGCCAGAGCCCGGTGGGTGTTGTGGACTGGCACAGGGTCAGTGCTTAGCGCACGTCAGCGCTTGATAAAGACTCTCGCGCTCCCCCGTGGCTTCCATCCGAGACTGCCTGGATACCGTTGTTGGCACTCACTCTCTGAGTTGAGAACACAGATGGCATTTACTCCACCGTTTGGCAGGATTCCAGGCTATTGGCCCCATTCATGAGAAGGTATCACTGACCTGGCGGGGAGGGGAGGATGATCTATGGAGAAGCAAGATCGCGGCTGTTCCCGAGAATTTTAAGGCCAGGCAGACTCTGTTAGATGGAATGGTGCCTCCATTGGGGAGCTGCCTCCTTGAGATTGCCACGATAGGGTCTCTGGTCCCGTGAGTATCACTGACCCATCTCTGTGAGTCCGGGATCACAGGCCGTCGCTGTATTGTTTTGGTAATACGGCACCAACACACGTAAGGCATGTTGTCGGTTTAATAACGCTTCTCAGGAAACAAAGAAAATACATTAGCAACGTAGATTATAAAAGAACACCCCCGGGGCGCCTGGGTGGCTCAGTTGGTAAAGCGTCCGACTTCAGCTCAGGTCACGATCTCGTGGTCCGTGAGTTCGAGCCCCCCGTCGGGCTCTGGGCTGATGGCTCAGAGCCTGGAGCCTGCTTCCGATTCTGTCTCCCTCTCTCTCTGCCCTCCCCCGTTCATGCTCTGTGTCTCTCTGTCCCAAAAATAAATAAATAAACGTTAAAAAAAAAATTAAAAAAAAAAAAAAGAACACCCCTGATTTCAAAAGTTAAATTGTGAAGAAATATACATCTCCGGTTCAGGGAAATACAATGTGAAGCATTGATTCATTCTTTTAGCTGGCTTCTTGAGCACGTAGCGTCTACAGTTCATGGCACCAGATGCTGGGGACGTGGCGGAACAGAAGCCCCGGCCCCTGCTCTCACGGAGCTCAAGGCAACTGGTTCAGCCTCTGCGAGCAGCACCTAGCCGTTGAAGAGTCAGACTCTGGAGCTTAACAAATGGAGTCCTGTTCTCGTCTCGCAGTTAGGTGTCTGGACACCAGAGGAAAATTACTTTGCGGATCACTGTGCTCACGTAGACTGTGACAGATGGGGTGATGAGCGCGCATCCCGGCTTACACCTGCTGTCCTGGCGTAGTTATTAATAGCATCCTCCCTGGCACTCTCAAAAATGTCCTAGTTTGGATGGGAAAACACCGAGGGAGGCGTCATTTACAACTGCTGGGTTCCACATTTGTGCTGGAGAGGGTCTTGGTTTGCAGCGAGAGAACTGTTTCAAAATAGGGTCTGTTCCAACGCAGGATCGAGCCCACAGAAGCTGCGGGAGGGTCAGCGAGTTGATCTGAGTCCCATTCTCCCTGTGGGCACCTGCCTCTCCGTATGTTCTAGTCACTCAACTCATGGAAGCATCAAAATCTGGGACAGTCTGGTTTAAAAAAACAATAAACATGCACATACAACGATCAGAACGGGTTTTCCTTATGATCACAATCAGGTTAACCAGATCTTAAATTCATATTCTTCGGAACGGATAGAAAGGATGTTAGTGTTTGTGTCAAGTCTTACAGAGGAAGTTGGGAAAATAATTATATGGCAACACGGGTCTAGGTGAAGGTGGATGGAGATTTTGTTTTCTGTGTTGCTATAGAAGTGTGTATGGGAAGATTAAATTTTTATACAGTTTCATTTTTAAACAGTATTTTTTAAAGTTTATTTCTTTTGAGAGGGTACGCCCAGGAGTGGGGGAGGGGGAGAGAGACAATCCCAAGCAGTCTCCACGCTGTGAGTGCAGAGCCCCCTGTGGGGCTCAGACCTACGAACCGTGAGATCATGACCTGAGCTGAAACCAAGAGTCAGGTGTTTAACCAACTGAGCCACCTGGGCACCCCTAAAATTTCATTTTTATTTAAGTGATATACCTGATGTTTAAGGAGAACATTTAGAAAGACAGGACACTCTGTATTTATGATAAGTTGGTAACTTGCAGCCTGTTTCATTAGCAGGTAGTGATGGCAGGGTCTTCTGGGGCCGGGTGGTCCCTGTCCTGAGGACCTGTAGGTAGCCCCACATCCTGCCCACCTTCTGTGGTTGGTCTTGGATTTTAGCACACGGAGATGCTGGGCTCCAACCCCCGGTACCTGATTCACTAGATCTGGAGTTGGGCTGAGCGTTGGCATTTCTCGCGAGCGGCCCCGTGATGCTGCTGCTGCTGCTGCTGGGGTGGCTGAGCGGGGGACACCCTCTGGAACCACTGCTTAGAGGTAAGTGTGGAGCGGACGGAAGGGTCCTAGGAATCTGACCCCAAGCGCCGCCCTTAGGATAGTGTAGTCGTAAGGCTGTGGGACGGGACTTCTGCGCATCGATGCCGGGAGCATCGTTTAATCATCTCGGCAGCACTGCAGGGAGGGGGTGGTGGCCTCAGCCTACAGATGGGGAAAGGGAAGCCTGGAAAGGTTCACGTGACTCGTGCAGCTGCCACGTGGGAGAGCCGGGTCGAAGCCAGTGCTCGGTGCCGAGACCCTTAGAAAATGAGTAAGTGTCAAAGGCCTCACAGAGCGAAGATGATTCTGGTACCACAAGCAGGAGTGAGCAGCCCGAGAATGACCGTGTGGACACCGCTTCCCCGGCACTCTGTGCTCTCGTCCGCGGTGGTCTAATTAGCGCTGACAGGACGGCCAGAAGATTGGCAGTTGTGGAGAACCTTGGATGGCTCTCACGCTAAATGTATCCTGTGCCTCGGAAGATTAGCTAATTAATTAGGTTGACACATTAGTGGTCGTCAGCAAGGCGTCTTTAAACTGCACATCTGGAACTTGAAGACCAAATGCTACACTTTAAACTACGTTTAAAGTCACCCAGCATTCACTTTAGGACTTTAAACGCATCGTGGTAAATGTCTACAAGCTGCTCCTGAATTGTCTTCACGTGGACGTGTCCCAGCAGCATGAAGGCACGTCCCTCTCAGCCCTCCTTTCTCGGGATCCTCTTTTCCAGACTCTCAGTTTTGGAAAGTCCCGGGGCTGAGTCCTCTGCTTTCTTCCCAGGCGATCTCAGGCCCGTGTCTCTAAACGCCACGCAGATACCGGTCATTCCCATGTGTATGTTTCCAGCCCCAAACTCACCCCTGAACTACAGGCTGCCCACTTGCTCTCTGCCCGGACATCTGGCAGGGGTTCTCGTGTGACGTGCACAGACCAGAGCTCGTGGTTCTCCGCCTCACCCACCGCCTCACCGGCTCCTCCCGGGGTGCCCACGGCAGGAAATAATGCCGTTTTTGATCTAAGCGTTCAGGCTCAGCCCTGACTCCTCCCCCAAGCCACGCCCGACGTATCCGTAAGTCCTCTGGGGCTTGCTTTTTGATGTATCCCCTCCTCCCTGGCACTTGTTCTGGGCCACCACCGTCTCTCCCTGGACTGCCGAGGCCCCCTCCTTCCTAACTGGCTTTTTGGTTTCCACCCTTGCCTCACGATCGTCTGATTGGCATTCATTAGATCGAATCAGGCCTGTTCACGATTGTCAGATAGCTTCCTGTCACAGTGTGAGGTCAGCCCAGAGTCCTTGCCGTGGCCTGTGGCGCCCTGTACTCTGGCCCCCGAGCAGGCTTTCGAGCTTTTCCTTCAAGTGCTCTTGGAACATGCCAGGTGCACTCCTGCCTCAGGGCCTTTGCTCTGGCTGTTCCGTCTGCCTGGAGCGGCGTGGGGTGCGCCTCCCGAGAGCCCGGGTCAGAAGCCGCGTCCGTCATTTGCTGGTTACGAACCTTGGAAAGTTGCTCATCCCTCCTCCTCGTAAGTGGGTTTTCTCATCGGAGAAGTGGAGCCAGCATCTGGGCCGTCGTGCGGTCCTGACGGGAAGCCCGGCGATGCCAAGGGCCGGGGAACCAAAGCTCTTGCGTGTGTTTGTGCCCTGACTCCTCCAGGTCCGGTTTGCATGGCACTCGGGGGCCACTCCACCTTTCCCGTCACTCTCCCCCCACGGTCCCCTCAGCCCAGCCTTTTCGTTTCCCTTCTTCTAACGTGGCCCTTTTGCTGCTTTTCCGTTGTCTTTTCCCTCGTCGGGAGGTAAGCTCCTGTCAGCCGCTATTTCAGCAGAGCCCAGGAGGGCTCCTGGCACACAGCTGAGGCCCACCGATTTTCGTGGACTGAGCAATGAGAGGCACGTATTGGGTACAGACTCGGCCTCTTGTTGGAGAGGGGTGTGCTTCTCGGAGAGCTCGGAGGGCACAAGCAGATAGCCCTGGTGGCCCTCCCGAGCCCCTCCCACTCAGGGTAGAGGCCACAGTGAGCCAGCTGCTTGTCGGGCTGGGGGCCTCTGTCCCTGCAAGTCAGGAGCTGTAAGGGGCAGGAGGCGACCGATCCCGAAGGCCTGGAGAGCCGGTGGGAGATGTGGGCTCCTGTCCCTCTTCTGACACCGCTGTGGTCCAAGCAGAGCAGAGACTGTGGGACCCCTTTACGGTTGCCCATTGACCGTCTGCTGGGCGTTGACTGTTAGGTTTCTTTTGTGTAGCCGGAGAGGAAGGGGGGTAGGGTACGGTGCCGGTAAGCAGGCGTGGGTTTGGGCATGGTGTTGAGCGTTTGGCCAAAGTTGCTAGGCCCCAGCATGGGGCATGTGGGAGAGAAAGGTGGGAAAGGTAACTTGGGGACCAGACTCTGCAGGGCCTTGAATGCCAGTCCGGGCACTTGAGAATTCCTCCTGTAGGTATCCCGGGAAGCCTCAACATTGTAAGAAGTGTTCTCCACGCATATTTACACTTTTCCCAAGTATTCCAAATATCACGAAGTAAGCGGCAGAGGAGAAAATTAATTTCTGTTCACTTTTAAAAAAGTAGTCTCAGTCTCAGTTCCGAGTGGAATTATACATTTAGGGGTGTGGGCTCTCTCCCCTTCATGTCCCTTGGGCTGCATTTAATTCCTGGCCCAGTCCTGACTTTGAAAAGAACAACAAATGAACAGCTTCTTCAGAAGGCCGGGTGCTGGTTAGCGGAGAGGGGCCTGCTGTGGCTGCCCTTGTCGAGTGAACTAGCAGGCCCGGTGGAGGTCCTCAGAACCCAGAAGCTGGCTCACGGGGATGCCTTGGAATCTGAGGTTCTGACCCCTCGTGGTTTGCAGGTTAGGTTAGACCCCAGGAAAGATGGAGTGGTGGACTTTACTTTAGGGTTCATTTCTGTAGAGTGTCCCTTTTAGGCCTGCCCGGATTGAAACAAAGCAGCCTTGTTTTGGATACAGTATCAATATTCAGTGAGGATTAGTACTTTGTTGTTGTTGATACACCCCTGCCAGAAATAAGGCAACTGGCTGGATGTGGAAAAACACCAGACTGGGAGTCTGTGACTTGGGTTCTCTGGCTGTGGAAGCTTAAGGAAACGTCTTTCTCTCTGTGGATCTCATTTTCCTCATTTTGGAATGAGAGGGATGTGAATCTTAACCTTTGGAGCTCTTTGAGACTTCGATAACAGCCGTGGACTTTCCTTCTCCCAAAATGAACACTCATGGTTTGGCCAACACTTCAGGAACCCCCTGAAGCCCACGAGGCCAAGCGCTGTACCTGTAAGGCCCTTCCCAGCTGACTTCCCCTTTACGTCCCCCATTTATGTACCTCCACCTTCAACAGGGCCTTTGCACACGCTGCCCCTGCACAAAGTGCTGTTCACCCCTTTGTTTGGTCAATTCCTGCTCACCCTCTGAGTGTCACCCTTCCCTGACCTCTGAGATTAGATTAGGTTGCCCTGCTAGACGTACTTCCCTTACCCTGAACGTCTCAGCACATGTTATCTGACTCTCCCTAAGCTCCGTGTTGGTATTTATTAGGTGAACCCGAGGTGCCTCCGACCGCACATTCTGTGATTGACGTGTGACTGTGCGAGCGTGTCAGAAGAAAATAGCAATCTGTGCTCTGTGCTTCCTGTGACACTCTGCACAAGATGTGTTGGTTTTTTTTTTTTTTTTGTTTTTTGTTTGTTTTTTGTTTGTTTTTTGCCTTGGCTGATTTCCTCTGGGGCTGGGCAGGGAAGTCACTTCAAAGCAGGGCCTAGAGGGCCCAGAAGACTGGCTCCCAGACTTTCTGCCTCAGTGCCCCGCTGAGCCTGACCTCCAGGCTGGTCCTTCCCCTTTGTTTATGTTCTGGGCTGAGCTGCAGCTCCCACTTGGAGCCTTTCCACAGTGCCTGGTGCTTCCTCATATTGTTGTATTTTTCTCCAGGGGGGAAGTGACCAACATCAGACTTTCCTCCGAGCAGACAAAGTCCACGCACAAAGCCTCGCGTCAGCTGCCGGGCACCTGCCTCCGTCTCCGGGCCTCTTGGGGGAGGTGAATGTGCGCATTACAGCCGTCACTTGCCTTTCCCCGTGATTTGCCTCTTAATTTCCCTCCAGGAGTGTTCATGCCCTGCAGGAAATCCAGCAGCGCCTTGTGTGGAGGGGAGGGTTCTCTGTAAGATGCTTCAGAACCTCGGCAGCCACAGCATTACCTCCCTGCTTTAGGTCACTTTCCACATTCTAAGGTGTTATTCTGATAGTTCAAACATCATAGGTGAAATTTTATTTGCGCCAAAGAAATGAGTTGTCTACCAGAATGTTGCAACACGTCTCCTCTGATGTGGGGGGAAAACAAAAAACAAAAAAACAAAAAAAAACCCTTGTGCAGGTAAATACGTTTTCTTTAATCTATCTGAAGCTGGATGTTTACAGACTTTAATAAAATAATAAAAACAACTATCCTTCAAGAGTGTCTGCTATGTGCCAGGCACTTTTTCAACATCATATTTAACGTTTTCGCTGCCCTATGAAGTAGGTGGCATAATTGTACACATTTTACATAAGTGAAAAACTCAGGACCAGAGAGGTTAGGTTCCTGTCCCCAAGTTGCCCAGCTGAAAGTGCTCACAGAGATTCAAACCAGGCCCGCTGTCCTCCCGGGCCAGCACCTTCCCACTGCCCTCCTTCCTCCTCCAGTCGTGAGGAAATGGGTAGTGGGATTTCGTAGGCAAGGATACAGATGGAACTCCGCTCTCTCACCAGGTGGTGGCCCTGATCCCCCCCCCCCCCCGCCATCTGTAGTGCAGGGGAGGAGCTGGGTGGGCCCTGCCCTTCTGTGAGTGATTTGGGCTGCCGTAGTAATGCCTCAATACTGAACATGTGGTCACATAGAGTCTGATCATATGGTACACGCGTCCATGGCATCCCTGAAGCATTTGTGTGAAACAAGGAGCCACATCGTATTGGCCAGGAGGTGAATGCTCTGTTTCTGGTAGCAATGCGTTGTCCATTCAGCTCATCTGTTAGAGTCCCGTATTGCCTCCCTAATGTGCGGACCAGAGGTGGGTCACTGGCCACATTCATAAGAAAATGCGTCCCAAGTTAGAAACCGTTGACTTACTGATGAGCCTTACAAATGAACTAGAAATTTGCTTGAGAGAACAACTTTGAAATGAGGACCCTGTGGTCCAGCTGCTTCTCAAGGAATCATGACCTCCCCTAATGATTCAAATGTCAACTTTCTGGGCATAGGGGAAGATAAAGAGAATGGCCTGTCGTTAGGAATAACCCATGAAAGCTCAGCCTGGAAAATGTTTCTGATGGCGCACCCAAACTCGGTCCATTTCTGACTTTCAGCTTCTTGGTCACCTGATTGCCCACTCCTCCCCCAGGAAAAGGCAGCGTGGAAAGTGTTTGGAAATACAGTTCACTCTGAGGCCGCTACCGTGCCGATGAGTAATAGAGCGTCAAAGGAAGGCCGTGGAAGAGCTTCCTAATATAGACCGACCGGTTACGGGACCCGCCGGTAGGGCGATAACAAGCCTTTCCTTCTGGTTTCCTCCCTGGGAGTGAAGGGAGTTTGAAAGGCGGGAGGCAAAGACCTCTCAGAGCAGAAATCAGGTTTTTCCTGCAAGAGTGTGCCAGGGCTCGCTGCTGGGTGATTGGGATGTCTGAGAGATGAAGCCCCTTTCAGCCGGTGCCTTGGTCCTCAGTCGCTGCTCAGCGAAGACACCTGGGCTTGGGAGAACCCTCTGAGCCCCTGGCTTTAGAATGGGCAATGCTGCTGAAAAACAGAAGCCCCGGAAACGAAGCCGTCTGTGCCCCTGGAAACAAGGTAAGGAGGCCCTGGGCCTCGTCTCCGGGAGGAAGGAGGCAGCCTTCATTGGGATATTTTGGCTCAGAACCAGAGCTGAAACTGCTTGGGAAACACCTTCCACACTAAAAAGCACTCAGTGCAGCATAGTCCAGTCTAAAGAAAATTAACCGTCCTAAGGAATAAAACGATTCGTATGTCAATATGACGTCACAACTCGGCCGAGAACGTAGCTCACCTTGAGGTTTGTGTTCCATGCAGCAGGTGTGCTGATTGAAAATTTTAAGCTTTAAAAGATATGCCGGATAAAAATGTTGATATCCGGGAGTTTGAATCTTTTGGAACGGTTTGGTGAGAGAATGTTAACAGCTTTTGAATATATAACATTTTTCTCCCATAGACTCCAAAGTACTTTCCATAAGAAACCTCATGCTTGCCCGTCCCAGACACCCCACGTCTGCTCACGCCTGCTCACGCCTGCTCTGTGCCTTTCAAGGGCCCTGTGTCAGTGTCCACTTTAAGGAGGAGGAGGTCCGTGGGCCACAGGCACTGCCACAGAGCACTTGGGACTGGGGGCCCTTTGAACCGTGGCCCCGGGCACCTTGGTCCTCCAGCGCATCTGACTGCTGTTTTCACTGTGATCAACCCCTCAGACCAGCCACTGGCCCCCAGGACTTCGGGTCGTGGCTCTTTTACAACCCCACTCCGCAAAAAATGGAGGTAACATTTGACCAGCAGCAAGACTGTGTGATTGCAGCTGTATCCGTGGGTATGTGTTTATGCAGAAAATACAACCCGGGAGAAAATACACAGAAAGGTTGACAGTAGTTGTCTTTCGTGGTCAGGTTATGGGTTATTTATTTTTCTTTTTAAAAGGGAAAACTGGGTAGGCTGCTAACGTAATGTCAAGTTCCAGCCTCTCTGGCTTTATACCACTCATTCTGTGTCCAGCATGTTACTGTGAAAGGAGTCCTCCCTCGTGGCCTTTGATCGGGTCTGGGTCTGAACAAAACGGTGATAAAAGACATTTGGGGGACAGCTCAGGAAACTTGAATATGAGCTGGGTAGTAGATGGCATCTGGGGACTGTTGCTAGCTTCATTATGTGTAATAGTGGTAAGGAGTCACGTAGGAGAAAGTCCTTTTTGGGATAGTCATACTAAAGTACTTAGGGGCAGAGTTTCGTGGCCTATAATTTTACTCCAAAATGGCGCAGGTGAATGAGTGCATGTGTACATACCTGGAAGCAAAGTAGGACAAGTGTAACACGTGTTAGAATCCAAGTAATGGACAGGTGAGGTTTGCTGTACTCTTATTAATGGATTTTTACTCATTGTGGGGGAACCATTGAAAAGACGGTTGCTGGTTACACCGTAGCGCGGTACCCTTCCGTAGCATGAATCTTAGCGGTCGTGGGTATTCACTGAGGTGGGTCGGGATCCCCCGCTCTTGCTCAGGGCCACGTGTCAGGGCTGGTATCTCTGGCTGCCAACAAGAAAATCGTCATAAAAATCCGTTAACTCAGAGGCACAGCTTTTATAACGGGAATTTAACGTATTTGTTTTCAGATAGTCTCTGGTTTTCCTTAGAAAGATGTAGAAGAGTTAAGACTTCTTAAAATTTCCACTGGAAGCAGCTGGGTTCCCCGCCTGTGTTGCATTTTGCAGTTTGTGTGTTTGTGTCCGGTAGTTTCCATGAGAGGGGTGTGGGGGCGCGCGGCCGGCTGGGCGGACAGGAACAGCCGCTCCCTGCCCCGGTTTCTGTCTGCCCGGACCCTGCTGGCCAGGAGCACGTCTTTGCCAGTGTCGGGTGCGTTTGTCTGTGCAGCTTAGACCAGGGAGAGCAGTGCCTTTCCCTGATCCAGAGTCCGGCCGCGCCCTGCCAAGGACCCACAGGAGCAAGGGTGGGGGGCAGTCCTTCACCGTTGCTCGTCTTTGTCTTTAAAGGTTGTTGATGTTTTGGAAACGGGATTTTCGAACTGGATCGAGTGAGTCCCAGGCACCACTGTGACCCTGATCTGCGTGCATTTTCCGCGGTCCACGCTCACCGTGGCTGTGAAGTCTCGGTGGATGACTGGGGACTCCAGGCTCCACGGCAGCGCAGGATGATGTCCGTGTCTGCTTTGGGGGCAAGGGAACGGGAAACGCGTGTTTGTGTGCGTTTGGTACAGACAGCCTAGGCTGCCCCTGACTTCTCCAGCCCGTCTGTGGCCCAGCCGTGGCAGGGGCTCCCGGGAATACAGACTTCAACCGGAGCCAGACATTTGTGATTAGGAAGGTCGAGCTCAGAGTACATTCTGAAAGCAAATTTAAAGGGAATCACTATCTGCCCTTTAGATCATTTACATTTCTGTTTCCAGGTTGTACGCCTGGAAAGTTGAAAAATCAAGTGACAGGATATTAGTGCAAGAAACACAAATCTTACCCCCTCTGCCAGCTGTCCCCCTAAAGAGCATTTTACACCTGGCAGAGAGACGTCTCTCTAAGGATTTTAAACAGTGTGCAGCGCACAGCCTTTGAGGGGACCAGCATTATACCCTGTCTTATTCTTGTTTTTCTAATGGCTCTCAGAATCCCAAACATAAGGATAAAACAGTACTGCTTGCTTTTTTTGCAGTGCTGGGTGCTTGCAGTGGTTGATAAATGTGAGTTATTTGCAGTCCCATAGTGAGTTCTAGCAGGCCCCCATACACACACGCGCGCGCACGCGCGCGATGGGAGGTAGGATAAGGCAGTGGCTTCCGGTGTGATCCTAAGAGTTCCAGCCAGCGAGAGCTGCACCCCACGCTTGCCATCTGACCTTGAACAAGGGGATTTTGTAATCCCACGTGGCCTCATTCCCTCACTGCCCTTCCCTCCCACGGTTTCTCCAAATGACGGTGCCTTCCCGTGTTATTTCCTTACAGCCCTCACCGCAGGTATTTTTTTTATTGATCTGTTTATACACTATCTGATTGTAAACCCCCTGAAGGCTCTCTGTTAGGACCCTTGTTCTGTCTCCCACACTGGTGGAGGGGTGTCACTTGATGCCTTCCATGAGTGCATTTGGTGACAAAACTCCCACTGCCTGGCCGCTGCATTACCATGGGTATAAAGGAGGTATGAAAGGCAGAGCCTGGGCCCTGGTACAGAGTAGGTGCTCAGTAAATGGTAGCCACCGATGCTGGCCTGTGTGCTGGTTACGGGGACCTGGAGGTGTTCATTCTTTGCCTTCCTGCTAAAGTGGAGACATCGGGGGTGAAAATAGGTACATCTTCCTCTATCCCACGGCGATTCTGAATTTACAGAGTAAATCTATTGAGGATTGTTCACAGTGCAAAAGATTGCTTCACCAAAAGCACTCAAATCATAGTGAATATTTAGTTGCTGATTCGTTGACCAAAACAGCTGGTGAAACCTTCCATTTAGAGCTAAATTGAACTTTTAAAATGCGCCCATAATCCTGCCCTGTCAGAAGACTCGTTCGTTCATTCGTTCATTCTTCCTTTTTAAGAATTAATTTGAAGAGTTGCTTGCAATGGTCGTCTTGGCTTTGGGGAGTATAATGCAGGCACGAGTTTCCTTGGGAATTAAACATTGCAGCAGTCATTACAAATGGAATGGTTATCTCCTTCAGAAATCCCAGCAGCTCAGGGCCATACCAGCCTGGTAAATGGAAAATGTTTGATGATTTGCATGTTTGTACTCAGCTGGGTGTGAGTGAATGAAATTAACACCCTCAGTGGAAGCCCTGACTATAAAAAGTGTCTTTCCCCGGGGAGGGGGGGGGGGGGGGAGATGGGACGGGACCGGGAGCGGGGTGCTTGCGGTGCTGGGAAGGAGATTGGCTGGCTGAGGTGGGGGTGGAGGTAGGGAGTCTGGGACTTGACGCTGATTCCACGTGCTCCCTGGTCCCTGGGCTGTAGGGGCAACTGGTTGGATTCCAGTCCACAACGGTGTTTAGACTTGCCACTCCAAGCTAGGTAGTGAAGAAGCGTCTCAGGCCCGGGACACCTTTGTGCCAGGCAGTTATACTGATGGATTTTCTGGCCAGAGCAGAAGCCGGCCCACCTCCCACCATCCATTTTCTGGCCTTTCTTCCATTGCTTTGGGACCACAGTGGTGCCTGTGTCGGCCTCTTGGGCAAGCACTGGGTGCTACGTTCAGGCCACCAGGCTCAGTGCCTTCTAGCTGAGGGAGGCCAGCCACGTGACCTCACACTTCCAAGCCCGATCCTGGTCTCTACGTGAGATTAATAATAACACCTACTCGAGGGACCGTTGAGAGAACTAGATGAGGTAATTCACGTAAGGGGGTTACAGCCCTTAGCAGGCAGTGAGCACATAATGAATGATAGTCCTTCTTATCATACATCCACGGATATGGATCATGGGCCTGGCTCTGTGCAGCCCCAGCTAGCAGTGTGTTTGCCAATTCTGCCTGTTTCCTTCTCTCAGTGTGAGAGATCACATGTCAGGTGATCGCAGAGGTGCTTGTGAGGTCTGTGAGTCAGCGACCGCCCGCACTGGCCCTTGCCGTCCCTATCTGCAAGCTCTCTGGGTGTTCAGTGTCCAGAGAAGGCTTCCGTTGTGCTCAGCACTGGGGGCACAGGGGGCTTTTGTGGCGTTGCGTTTCTCTGAAAATGGTTATTGCGGGACCCAACACAAGTGAACTAGAATATGAAAGTAATCAGCACAGTCCATCTTCCTGTTCTGAGTACTGTCACGTTGTGGTGTTTTTCCATAACTGCATCGTGGCTAGGAGTGTGGACTACGGAGCCTAGATGCCGGGGCCGAACCCTTGCTCCTCATCATGCTGCTTGGCTTATTGTGATCTTAGTGAACTTCGAGACCTCAGTTTTCTCATCTGTAAATCATACCTGTAAAGTGCTTACAACAGCTCCTGGCACATAGTGTTTATCGTTGGTGGTATTTTTAGGTTGCAGACAGAGGAATTACATTTTACTTTAATGGAAAAGGTGTTACATTATTAAAGAAAAGATTGGGAAAAATGGACCAAATGCAAAGAAGAAAGTGCATGTCGAGCGTCTAAAGGGCCTGAAAGAGAGCAGAAGTATTAGCTCCGACTGGTAATCTTTTCCAGAGCGGCTGCCCGTGCATGCATAGTTTTCATAGAGTTGTAACCATGTGCAAATCATTTTTTTATTTCATGCCTCTGTGTGGTCTTCATAACTACTGTAATGGCTGTACCATTCCATTATGTTAATATTCCGTAACGTATTAAATCATTTACCTGCTGCTGAATATTGCGGTTATTTCCCCTTTTTGCTGTTATAAGCAAGGCAACAATAAGTAGCTTCATTCATATGTATTTGTGATTCTTTTGGATGATTTCCTTAAGGTGAGGTCCCAGTGTAAACTTCCCAAACCAAGCTCGTAGGAGATTAGCTTTAAGGCTCTAAGGGACATATCTGTCAACATTGTCACGAGCGATGCACCAGTTTATCCATTAGCCACAAGCCCATCAGCACTGAGTATTATCATTTTGGAATTGTTTCTTTTCTAAAACTTAGATTGTATTTACTCATGCAGAGTGATGAGTTACCTAATGGCATGGGGTTCAGAGAAGGGCATGGGAGTTCAAAACCCATTATCAGTTTAAGAATCTGTTTTTAAGATTCTGTGTTCTCATTGTCCTTTGCATGGAACTTGACTCAATCTCATTCAGGTGCTAAGTTTCATGGAAAAGAGGCGTGAGATTTTGTGTTAAGGATAGCCGTTTACCATCACAGCTTTTTGTCTTTTGCCTCCCAGGGAGGAGTGAGTATTAAATAATTCGGTTTCCTCATGTGAAAGGGAAAGAGTGAGCCCACAAGTGTTGTTAACACGGTTAGTGTAATGATTACCATTAGACCGCGTGACAAATGACCCAGCCCCTCCTCCTCTCCGCTTCTGTAGGGCTCTCTCCGAACCTCCGAGAACCGTTTTCCCCAACTGCTTGCCTGTGGTGGGCTGCCAGCTCAGTTGTTACTCGGACGGGTATGTTGCTGTCAAACTGTGCTGCCACGGAGGTTTGAGTCAACAGGTGCAGGCCTCGGGTGTTAGGGTAAATATAGTGGACGAAGGTGATGCCTGTTCATTGGCGAGGCTCTAAGCCACGGCTGGACGTGACCATAAATAGGCTTCAGGATGGAAGAAAAGAAATTTACGAAGCAGAGGTTATTTACCATGCTAATGGAGTCACAGATGTCTTCAGCTAGAAGAGAATGATAAAAAAAAAATTCCTAAATGATCCCCTAATTTAACTAATGAAGAAATTGAGGCTTAGAGAAGTAAAGTGACTTGTCTGAAGTCCTGCAGCTAGTTTGTGGCTTAGGGTCTCCTGTGCTAGGGTAGTAATATACCAGTGGTGTAGTAATGTGCATAATAAAGATATAAAACAATACAGCGTATTGTGTATATCATGATTACATATTTTGTATTTATGTTATATATTTACAAGCTGTAGCATATGTTGTGTCCAGTACGTTGTTGTGTCCAGTATGTTGTGTATGTGATACGTTACATATCGCATCTATCGTGTATATACAGTGTACAATATAACGCAGTAACATATGTAACGATATAATAGTAACAGGTTGGGATATAACGTTACAGTGATGCTGATGGCTTCCCTTATGCCAGGTGTGGTACTAGAAGATCTGCATACATAGTGGGCTCTTCCATAAGTCAGTTTTTTGCAAAGTGAAAAATCAGAAGTAGGAAATGGAAACGTAAGTGTGAAGGAATTTTTCTCGTGAGAAGTGTGGGGTGTTGTTTGGGGTGGGGTAAGAAAAGGGAAGGAAACTTCACTTTGTCGTCAGATATTTCCAAATTTAGAACAATATCTATCCCTAGCCGTTGGCTTTACGGTGTGCTTTACCCTGGGAACAGGCACACAATACGCTTCCGTGTTTGACCACGTCTTTCCCAGCTGTGGGGAGGGTGTCACCATGGCTTTAGATAATAACAATGGCCAGTGGCCACTTTAAATCTAATTACACTTTGGCAATTGCTTATAGGGCACTTGATTTCAGAAGTCACTTCATGCTGAAATACCAGATGGCTGTTTCTGGAGACTCTGTGGACCACAGCCGAGCAGGCTCATCTAGGTCACGGGTGGGTCAGTTTCTTAAAGGGCCAGATAGCGACTCTTGTAGACCTTGCAGGGCCAAGAGGCATGTAGGTGCTTACATAACCAGCTAAAATGAAACTTTCAAAGTGTGAAAACCAAATTCTTTGCTTGCAGGCTATAAATAAGCAACCCGCACCAACAACCAGGAGGCTGGCGGGATTGGGGCTACAGGCAGAAGTTTGCCAACCCCTGGTCTGTGGGGTCTTTTTCGGTTTGAGTGCTCTCTTCTGTCGTCATTATGCCTCTGGTGCTCTGAAACAGGTCGTTCGCCAGTTACAAAAAAAAAAAAATGCAAATTTTCAGGCCAGAAGAAGACTGAAATATCATCTTCTAGCTGCTTCACCTTTATAATCGGAATTACTTAGCTGAGCCTTCTGGTTTCTAGTCCACCACACACACATTCAGGGCTTTATTGATAAAAATAGTCCTTCCCATCACTACGGGAATGAGAAGATAGATGATGGAGGTTTCAAGAACCTGGCACTGTTGAATACAGAAGCCTTAAATAGCCTTCCTTGACTGTTAAATGGGACAGTGTACTAAAAAAGCCTCCATTTTCTACAGTCATTCATTCATTGATTGATGGATGTTTATTCACTCAACAAATATTTACTGAGTGGGACCTGTGTCGGGCACTGTTTTGGACACAGGGGGATGCCCAATGAAAAACTAGGACCTCACTGCCCTCTGTATTTTATAGTGTATATATAAATAAGTGAAATCCATTGTATAGAGAAGGCAGGGAGGGGGATAGGAAGTCCAAGGCTGGGGGTGGTCGTCAGCGAGGAGGACGGTGAGCGAGGGGCACTCGGCAGCGAGGTGTGGAAGTTGCCGCTGAGCGGGAGCACTCCAGCGGGAGTCACTGGTGCAGAGGGCCTGAGAGGGAGGGAGCGCAGGCCTGATGAGGAAGACCATGGGGCAGGGGTGGCTGGAGTAGACCGTGGACTCTAGAGAGTGATGAGACGTGCGGCCAGGGAGTAGCACATTATGTAGGGCCGTGGAGGTGATTCTACGGAGCCTGAAGGGAGAGCCCATGGGATTCGCTGACCGTCTGAGCATCTGTCCCTTGTAAACGGAGGAGGGCCAGCGGAGCAGGTCGGGGGTAGGGGTGGAGACTGGGAGCTGTGTTTTGTGCGGTTGGAGAGGAGTTTGAGTTGAGTTCGAGATGGCTTTTAGAGATCTCGAGGGAGATGGCCCTTCAGCAGTCGGCTGTAAGATCTGGAGTTCAGGAAAGCCGAGGCCTCGAGTCTTTGACATAAAGACGGTGTTTGAAGCTGTGAGACTAGATGAGATTACCACGGAAGTGAGTGAGAGAAGGGGGGGGTGCTGGACTGGGGAGCCTGCAGCTCTCCAGCACTCGGAGGGCGAGGAGAAGAGAGAGACCCGCTAGTAAGGTAGGAGGAAGTGTGATAGGAAGGAGGGAGCACGGGGCGTGGGTCATGCTGCTTGGAGCGAAATCAGCCAGGTCACACGGGGACTGGGACTTGCCTGCGCTGGTCCCTGGCAACCTTGACACGAGGTTCCGGTGCCTTGTTGGGTGTGAAGGGGGCTTAGAAGAGAACGGGCAGAGAGGACTGAGACACGGAGCGTGGTCGATTCTCTGAGGGGTTTTGCTGCAAGGGGGAGCCAAGGCACGGCGGTAGTTGACGAATGCGGTGGGGCCAAGGGAAAGCTTTGTTTAAAAAGGGAAGAAGAATGGCACGATTGGATGCTGGTGGGAAAGACCGGTGGGCAAGGAAGGTCTGACTGACGGGGAGAGTCGCTGCACAGGGGAGAAGCCTGCTGCTTACCGAGCTCTGTTCTCGCACGTGGTCGGCCCCAACACGCCGCCCCGGCACTTGGTGACTCTGGAAACGACAGCTGGCTATCTGTCTAGTTTGTGGTCCTGCAGGTGGCACTGTGCGCTGGGGTCCCTCGTGTGTCTGGCCAGCTGCCGGGAGGGCTCGTGTCTGGGCCTCTGGCAGGCTGGCGGGCGGGGTGGCTCACCTGGCATCTGGCAGGTTTCCTAGGAGCGAGGCGTGCAGGGGCTGAGGCCCAGGTTGGAACCGGCACGGCGTCACCACCAGCTCTTGTCACTGGTGGAGGCAAGTCCGAAGGCCAGTCGGGATTCACAGAGAAGGGAGAGGGGCCCCACCTCTCGATGGGAGGTGCCTAAAGCCACCTTGCTAGGAGGTGTGGACAGCAGGTGGGGCACACTCGGGCCCCTGTGAGCCAAGCATGACTTCTGTGTGGTGGGTGGGATCATCTTCATTTCACAGATGGGGAGACGGCTCCGGTGAGGGTCCGTGACTTGTTCAAGACCACACCGCCGCCAAGTGGCAGGGTTGGGGCCCAGACCGATGTCTGTGGTCGCTGTGATGGCAGAGCCCCTTCTCTGTCCAGCCTTGCTGATAGTGTTGCTGTCCGAGAGCTGACTGCAGGCTCAAGTCCTCTTTTTCGTGTTAGGCAAGGGAATGATATTTCTGTCAATGATCATTATCTCCTATAAGAACGGACCGAGGGCGGTGATTGTCTTACGCGGTATACGTGTTTACCGCGTGGAGATTAGACAGCTGTACTTATTAGACTCCCGTTGAGGACACGGCGGTGTGTGTAATTAGGTCTTCTGTTGACAGAAACTCACGTCTCCACTCCCAGCTGGACCCTCAGTGCCTCTGACAGTCTTTCCTCTTCTCCCGGGTCAGCTGACTCTCCTGTTCTTGTAGCAGCCTGTCCACACGGTCATCACCGTCTGCGAGGCTTCCTTCAAACCCCCTTTGCCTCCAGGCCTCCTGACACAATGTCTGCCTTTATCCCTGCCTCTTTCTGTCCTTGACACTGGGACTCCTGCCTCTAGTCCAGGGTTAACCCCCTCTGCTCAGGTCCCCTCCTCCCTCCAGAACATGTCATAATCAACATCTGTCTCCTCAACCAGCTGGATTTCAGGCTCTCCAAGAGCAGACTCCAAACAGTGGAAAAAAACAGCATCAGCGCCAGGAAACTTTGGCCCTGCCGCTGGCTTTATCGCCTTGGGCAAATCATTTTCCCTCAGGTTCATGAATCCGAGGTGAGCAGACCACTCAGGGAGAACAGTGTCTGCTCCTGTCCCCGTCGGAAACCGCTGGCCTAGAGTGCAGTTCTGTGTGCAGCGGGCTCCCCGTGTGTGTCTGACGGCCGTGCAGCAAGCCGGAGTCCCCCCGGTCCAGTGTCAGAGCAGCTGCCCCCCACTCAGTGCACTGGGAAGGCAGCTGGAGAGATGGCCGGTCTGGGTGCTGGTTGCTGGTTGCGCCGTCTCAGAAGAGATGATACTTGCTTTGAAAGCAAACCACAGTGAAGGTAATTTTTAAAAGCTCTCTTTGGGTCGAGAGAGCAGATAGTGAGTAATTAGATGAAATCGAGCATTTCAAGCCTCTCTAACCTTGCCTATGGGGAGCCTGGGAGCTTTGCCCTTCTTTGAAGTCCCTGGTGAGGATCCGATCCAGCTGGGTAGGAAGCAGGGCATCTGTCTGTCTGTCTGTCTGCTGTGCTCTCCGCAAGCTCACGACGACGCACAGGCATGGGACTTGAGACGCACAGTCGCACAGTCGGTCTTTACTCTTAGACACCTTGCAGTAAGAGTAAATAGTCCTGCAACTTATTTATCATGTAACCTTGGGGAAGCTACTTAATTTCTGTCAGCTTCTATTTGCTTGTCTGTAAAAGGAAGGCAACTAGTAACACGTAGCTGACAGAGCATGAGGAGGAGTGAATGAGGGAGTGTTTGGCCTAGAGCTGGCCCTCAGCACACCTCCGCTGTGGCTGCAATTACTATATAAAAGTCACGTCTTGCTTATGTTGTAAGTCATTTGTTGAAGATTTCTCACACTTTCACGATTACTCTCTACTTCGAAGATGCATCCTTGTATTTTTTAGTCATTCATTCCCTGAGTTTGTATTTATCAAGCTCCTACTTATGGGCCAGGTACGGTTGATTATTTTCTTCCTGCTCAGGTACATTTCTTAGTGGTTGACATTATAATACCCAGAGCTGCGGTTTGCTGAGCACCTACGTCAGTAGAATCGTTTACCTGCGGGTTAGTTTCGGAAATCAGGGCGTAAAGGGAACATGGCATATAGTCAGGATTACTCCTGAACCCCCTTAAATCTGTAATAACATCAGGGGCCATCAAACTCTTTCTATAAAGAGCCGTATACTAAACACTGGCTTTGCAGGCCACATGTACTTCATTTTCTTTTGTACAACCCTCAGCTCTGAGCCTTTCAGAAGCAGGCCGTGGTCTACACGAACAGCCCCTGGTGTTCTGTTGGCCATCTTGGAGGCTGGCTGTTCTCGCAGCCTCCAAGATGGCCCCGTGTTCCCTGCCCCTTGGTATCCACAAGCCCAGACGTAGTACCCTCCCGCGTTGTCCCGGGCTGGTCGTGTGACTGCTGCAGGGGTGCCTGGAGGTGGGTTCTGACTGTGGCAGGGGGAGGCGGAGCGTTCTGCCTCCTTGCTACCAGGGATCCTTTGCTCTGGGGAAGGAGGAGAGGCCCCGAGGCCCCCTGCTAACAGCACGGGGGTGGGGGGGCCGGTGAGCTTGGACACCGCTCCTCCAGCCCTGGCCAAGACCTGAGCTGCAACTTTGTCAGAGACCCTGAGCTGGGACCCCTGGCTCATTTAAATCATCCTGTCTATGGGTGATTATGAAATCCTCGGCAGTGAAAAGGGAACAGGGAGGAAGCCTAAGGAATGCCTGCTTGCCTGCCGAGTCCAGTCAATTCCTCCTTAGTACGTAGCATCCGTACCAGTTAACTGTGTCACCAAGTCTGTTCACGGGTAGGATGGTTACCTGCGAGTAACCCAGCTCTCCTGGGTGGGCGAGACATGGACGTACTCCTCTTCGTCGCTACAGCTCCCGCCAAGGTCCGTACTGAGGGCTCAACGTCTGCTCTGATCTGACCGGCTCCCAAGCCCTTCTAGGCTGTCACTGGTACGTGCCACGGCACTCCACTCGGCACAGCAGTGCCCTTGCCCCCCGTGGAGAACTTGTGCCTCCCCCATTCGGTTGCTGTAGATGGCCTTGCTCTTTTTCAGGTTTGCCCACAGGACCTTCTGTACTTAATGGCTCTTCCCTGGGCAGCTGGCATTGACCTGGGTCGTGTGGCCTGCCTTGGAAAGATGAGCTGGGCCTCTTGGTTCTGGCTCAGGAATTTGACCCAGGAGTTAGGCCGTCTGATCACTGGTGGGCATTTGAGCTAAAGAGTCTTACGGAATTGGAGGCAGGCGAGCGTGACGTACTCCCCAAGCATGAGCGGTGGTAGCTGAGAAGAAGCACAGTCACGCGTGTATTTAATGGATATTGATTTGAGCACCTGCTGTGTGCTGGGCATTGTTTTAGTCACTTGGGTTACAGACCTCCATCCTCGTGGAACATGGGTTTCCAGTGGGGGTAAGTGGACAGTGGCTAATAAACACTGTCCACCAGTGGGCTGCAAAGACTGTGAGGTGATCAGTGCCCTGGGAAGCGGAATGAGGGGCGTCAGGGGTCCCAGGCCTGGGGGGTTAGACTGCAGAGTTTACTAGGGCAGACAGGGTGGCCTCACGGGGAAAGGGAGATGTGTCTCACGGGGGAGGACAGGGCGTTGGCCAAGCAGACGTCTGAGGGACTAGCCTTGCAGGCAGGGAGACCAGGTAGGCGTGTTCCGGGAACAGTGAGGACACTGGCACGACTGGAATGGAGACAGCGACGTCTTATTAGGCTCCGAGGACCATTGCCAGGGCTTTGACTTCTGTCCTGAGAGAAGTGTGGAGCCGCTGCAGGGTCGAGAGCAGAGCAGTGAGATCGTCTGAGTTAGGTGTTCACACGATCACTGTGTCGTGTATATGTAGGGGGAATGAAGGGGAGCTAGAGCAGAGGCAGGGGTCCCTGCGAGCGGCTGGCGCAGTAACCCAGGGTGGTGCCACGCAGGTGCTGGCAAGTGCTTGGGTCTGGGCATACTTGGAAGACTAGAGCCGAAGGACTTTCTGGCTGCTTGGCTGGGGGTTGTAGGGGAAAGAGAGGAGTCAAGGACGACCCCAAGGCTTCGGGCCTAGGCAGCTAACTATGAGGACGGAGTTCAAATGCCAGCCGTTCAGATGGCGGAGGCTGTGAAGGAAGATTGGAGCTCAGTCAGAAGTGCGTTTTAGACATCCCAGTGGAAATAGCGAGGGGACACCTGGACTGTAAGTCTGGCAGGGAGGAAGATCTGGACTGGAGGTATAAATTTAGGAGTCTTGGCGTAGGGAATGTATTTAAAGCTGTAGGAGCAAGCGGGCTCCCTACGGGAGTGAGCCTCAGTGGAGAATGGCGGCAGGTGCAGAGGGACAGAAAGCAGCGGGAGATGGGGAGGGCAGGTCCTCAGGGCTGCCTTCTTTACCCTTGTCTGCCCTTCCCGATGGTGGGGTGTTGTTTAGCGTTTCTAGGGTTCCCAGGGTCTCCTTGCATTCCGATTTACCATAAGCCTTTCTTTTCACCTGAACGTGTTCATTGGGTTTCTGTTCCTTGCTGAAGAACCGTGGCCAAAATGTCATCATTCCCATTTACAGGTGGGAGATGGGTTTAAGGGTTAACCTTACTCCAAGTGGCCTCACTGGAACTGGCATCCACCCCGCTCTGGCTCCAAAGCTTGTGCAAAGTGCATCCGTATCCCATTGCCCCTCAGCGGTCTCAGGGGCCTCAGTGCAGTGAAAGGAATTGGAGCATGGAGTGGGTAGTCAGTTTGTTCGTTAATTTCTTTTTTTTCATTTTCTGTCGGTAAATATCTCAGCGCCTGCTCTGTGTCAGATGCTTTCAGGCACAGATCTTTCTGAACCTGAGTTCCTTGCCTGAACCACAGAACACACAGTTATTTGAGTGATGATTTTCTCAGATAATCCAGGGATGGTCCAGAGCTGGTGTCATTCTAGACGCAGAGAGAATTTATTACATCCAGTAGATACCGTAAGGTCTTAGGCTTCATTCTTCCCTGTTATGCTGTTTAGCTGAGGAAGGTGGAAACCCAGATAGCCCCCAGGTAGGTTCATAATTGTGGACTGATAACTACTGATAGCCACTACGGAAGGATCAGAGTGAGATCTGAAGGGCTAAGTCAGAGTTATCTATTATCTAGATGGAGTGAGGTGGACCTGTGTGTGTGTGTGTGTGTGTGTGTGTGTGTGTGTGTGTGTAGTTGGGGGGGAGCATTGTCTACATGAGGAAACAACGTGTAAAGGTCCTGAAACAAAGGGGTGGGGCGGAGAGAGGAGCCCTCAGTGGAAGAGGAGATGGAGCCTTCAGTTTAAGAGCATCAGCAAGCTGAAAAGTCATCAAGTGTTTTAGGTGGTGTGTGTGTGTGTGCGAAAGATTGAGAATGGAGATCAGGTTGGTGCCGTGAGGGCCGCAGGAGGGGACTTGGCAGCTGACTGAGCCGTCCCAGCAGATGATGCAGTACGGACGGGGTGGCAGAAGTGGGGAGGTTCGCTGGCCTTTGGAGGCTGAAGGGGCAGGACTTGCTAACGGTGGGATCTGGAGAATGACGGACAGGAAGTGGGGCAGGGACGGCAGTGAGATTCCTGGTGTGTGTTAATGGGTGCTCACCATTCACTGAGATAAGAGGTGTGGGAGGAAACCCATTTATTTGGCGTAAATATAAACAGTGAATTATGGTCCTATTTTTGTTAACCATGGGAGCAAAACTATTAGTTATAGGTGTTTGCAGGTTGAAGTTCTTTTTTTTTTTTTTTTTTAATATTTATTTTTGAGAGAGAAATGCACAGAGGGTGAGGAGGGGAGGGGCAGAGAGAGAGGGAGACATAGAATCGGAAGCAGAGTCTAGGCTCCGAGCCATCAGCACAGAGCCCGACGCGGGGCTCGAACTCACGAACCACGAGATCATGACCTGAGCCGAAGTCGGACGCTTACCTGACTGAGCCACCCAGGCGCCCCAGTTCTTGAAGTTCCTGTGGAATTTGGGAGGCTGTTAAAGGGACAGTGCTCCAAGCCCATCTTGAGAGACCCTCCCTTTGCCTGGCAAGACATCTTTTCTACGCAGCTCTGCTCAGGGAGATAACTGTGCACGTCCTGACCTTCACGAGGGGCAAGAGACCTGGCTGTGGCTCATTTTTATTTCTTTTCATGGGCAGTTGGGCTCCTAATGAGAACGTTTTCCATTAGGAGGTCCCAGGAAGCCTCTATTCACGAGTGACTCACATGATTTATCGGAACAACTGCGTCAACTGTGCTCACGTGGGTAGCCAACACTTGCCACAAGCAGCCATCAGGGTGTTGCTGTCTGGTGATGGGGACCCGTGATGGTGGTGTACCAAGGTTGACAAGTTGGTTTCCTATTAATATGAAAACTAACTTCTTTTAAGGCATGTGGGTGGAGACCCCTTAGATGGATGGCATGAAGGGAGGGAAGGCAGGATCCCCGCGTGGCATTAAGTATTTGCCAACTACGTTTGAACTTGGCATCCTCAGCTCCGTCCCAGGATCTGGGCGCACTCAGTTCTAACAAGGACCACCGGGAGCTGGTTGTACAAATGGGCTGATATCCTTCCATGTATCTTCTCTGCTTCTTCCAATTAAGAAAAATCGGGGTCCCTGGGTGGCTCAGTCAGTTAAGCATCCGACTTCGGCTGAGGTCATGATCTCACGGTTCGTGGGTTCGAGCCCCACGTTGGGCTCTGTGCTGACAGCTTGGAGCCTGGAGCCTGCTTCGGATTCTGGGTCTCCCTGTCTGTCTGCCCCTCCCCCCTTCTCTCTGTCTCTCTGTCTCTCTCTATTAAAAAAACAACAACAAAAACACCACAACAACAAAAAGCTGAGGTCCAGGGTGCCTTGGTGGCTTAGTTGGTTGGGCATCCAGTTCGGCTCAGGTCATGATCTAGCAGTTCGTGGGTTCAAGCCCCACGTTGAACTCTGCTGCTGGAGCAGAGCCTGCTTGGGATTCTCTCTCTCCCTCTCTCTCTGTCTCTCCCCTGCTTGTGCTCTCTCTCTCTCTCCATCTCCCTCAAGATAAATAAACTGGAGGGAGAGAGGGAGAGAGAGAGGGAAAGAAGGAAGGAAAAAGCTGAGGACCACCTTACACTTTTTTCTTGGGACATTTTTAAAAATGAAACCTAAGGGAAACATACTCAAGCGAGAATGAGCATTTGGGGAGGGGTGACGAGAATTCCCTGTGTAAGTTACTTGATTGGCCACTACAAAATTATTGATTATTTGAATCCCTCGCTTGGTTTTGTCTTCTCAAAGTTTCCAGTTTTGTCGTAAAGCCAGTGGCTAGCAGTTTGACTTAACATGTTAAACAAAGTCCAGATGAGTAAATGAGGATGTAACTGGCTTTATTGAACATTCATGAATTGGGCATCGCCCCACCTAGCAAGCAGGAAGGAGCCTGGAGGGCCTGTATAAAATGGGAGGCTTTGATCGGCAGAAGTAGGGCGGGACAGGGCAGCTCCTATCAAAAGAAAAGAAAGGATTGTTTCTGGCTAGGTCACCTTCCTTTGGCTGGAGGGTGGGGAATCTATCACGCAGATCACCTTTCCAGTGTGATCAGGAAATTCCAGATTGATCGACTAATGGTCACATTCCTGATATTAAATCCTGATTTGCCATGGTTTTGAACCTTTTGAACAGTTGAAATGTTCAGCTTATCTTGTATCTTCCTTTTCACCAGAACCCCACTTGTAGTTTAACTAATTATATTCTGCCTGTGCAATTACATTTAAGTGCCAAGAATGAAGAGTACCTGGGGGCTGAGAAAAGCGTGTGATGGGACCTAATCTTTTACTTCATTCAGCAGATACTAATGGGGACTTTCTGTGTACCCAGCACAATGCTGGGCACTGGGGACGTAGCAATGAGCAAAATAGACCAAGCCGGGCCTCTCACCGCCTAGTGGGAAAGAGAGGCGGTAAACTTAACCTGCAGGACACCGAGGTGCTCGCGGGGTCTCTGACCTAGTTACCAACCCTAGTTACCAACTCTAGCTACCAGGTCAAGGAAGGTCTCCCGGAGGAAGGTGTTCCAGCAGAAGGAGCCGAGCATGTTCTAGATGGTCTGGATGGGACTTCACGTGGATTCCAGCACTAACGTTGACAGTTCTAAGTGTCGCTGCCCCGTTGTATCGTGCGTGGGGTTACATTTTATCCAGACAGAAGGGCTGGGTTTGAAGAAGGCCTTGTACACAAGGCCACAATTGTGTCTGGTCAGAATTACCCTTGAAAATAAATCCAGTGTTAGTTATCCTTTCAGCATTGAAAGGGAATGCTGTCTCTTTAGAGCAGGGGCCGGTACTCCCTCCTTCTCCCCCAGGGCCAAATCCACGTGGCTCCCTGTTTTTACAAATAAAGGTCCATCCGAGCACAGCCCGTTTATTGACCAATCATATGTGCTGCTTTCTCGCTAAAGTGACAGAGTTGAGTAGTTTAACAGAGACTGTATGCCCCACAGAGCTGAAGCTATTTACTCTCTTGCCCTCTAAAGAAAATGTTTGCTGACTCCTCCTTTGAGCGAATGTAGGACTTAGTTTTATATTTAAGCACCATGTTCTAAAAAGAAAATTGTTATCTTTAACGCCAGAATCCTATTAGTGAGGTGAGATGTTCACACCACAGAAGGCAGGAAAGATCTGAGGACTCCGTCATGGCCCCTCTCTTGTCTCACTCTCACTTGGGTTCGTATGCTTAATAACGGAAGAGAGAGTGATTTGCCTAAAATATTTACCTTTCTCCCTCTCCCTTCCTTCCTCCCCTTTCTGCCTCTCTGTTTTTTCAAGTGCACATAATTGGGTTGATCTGAGGTTAATGGAATCCAGCATGCACTCTTGTGCTTCAGACGTGGCGGCTGGCAAAGAAAAGCGCGGGGAGACTTAATAGGCAGGTGGTGTGGTTCTACCCAGAAGCTAAGATGACGTCATAGTGATTTCAGTGGAGAAGCGTGGTGAGAACTGCCCTGCAGCTGTCCACACTGTTCCCGTCGTACCTGGTGATGCGGGCTCCAGGGTCCACTGTCTCTGGGCTCGACCAGTATCGTTCATCTGTTTGGAGGTTGTAGTTTCATTTGCATCGAATTATAAATTTGATTTGATTCGATGGTTGTAAAGAAACAGCAAGTCACGTGGCGGGTAGAGTTCAGGACAGCCCTCAGCGTCACTGTCTCCTCGTGTTCACGCCTTTGTCTAATCCTTGAGTGTGGACGGGCCTGTGAATGGGCCCAAGGCGATGGGCTGTCCCTCCCCTGCTAATGTGCTAGCTTGCTCTGGAGACGTTGTCGCTTGCATTAGAGAAGTAAGAGGCTCCATGTGGCAGGGAGCTGAGGGCAGCCTTCAGCCTACAACCAGCAAGAAGCCAGAGCCCTTAGCCTTAAAGCTGCAAGGAAATTAATTCTGCCAGGTACTTGAGGGAACTTGGACACAGACCCTTCCCTGGTTAAGCCTCCAGACGAGACCTCAGCCCCGCCAGCACTTTGACCGCAGCCTTGCGGAGAACCCATCTAAATGCCCATGATCAGACCCTGACCCGCAGAAAGTGTGACATATGGGGCACACCTGCGTGTGTCTTAGTCGGTTGAGCATCTGACTCTTGATTTTGGCTCAGGTCATGATCCCAGGGTCGTGGGATCAGCCCCACATCGGGCTTCTCACGGAGCATGGAACCTGCTTAAGATTCTCTCTCTCCCCCACACCCCGCCCCTCTTCCCCGCTCATGTACTGTCTTTCTAAAAAAAATACAAAGAGTGGCATAATAAATGTGCATGCTTTTTGTTACACCACAATAGAAAACTAATACAAAGGACAAAAAGTTTACCCCGGTTTTTATTGGTTCATATTAACATTATAAAAATGCAAGCTAATTCTGGGAATCTGTAATAGGTTCTCCCCCCGCCCCCCTCGAAAGTTGTCCTTAGGGCACCTGGGTGGCTCCATAGGTTAAGTGCCTGACTTTGGCTCAGGTCATGATCTCACAGTTCATAGCTTCTAGCCCCGCATTGGGCTCTGTGCTGACAGTGTGGAGCCTGCTTGGGATTCTGTGTGTGTGTCTCTCTCTCTGCCCCTACCCCACTTGTGCTCAGTCTGTCTCTCTCTCTCTCTCTCTCTCTCTCTCTCTCTCTCTCTCAAAACAAAAATTAAAACATCTTAAAAAGTCCCCAAATTTTGGGTCACTTGACAAAATTGGAATATGAATGGTGGCTTAGATAAAAAGTATTGTCTCAATGTTAAATTTCCTGATGGTGATGACTGTGCTGTAGTGATATAAAAAAATGTCCATATTCACAGGAAGCACTCACTGAAAAACTCCAGGGGACACACCATGGTATGTGTGAAACTCACTCTCAAATGGCTCAGAAAACAGCGTGTATGTATTGAAAGTATGTGTGCGTGTGTGCGTGTTTCAACCCCTGCTTTTTAAGAGTTCAGAGAACATCTGGAAGGTCTTTCCTCTTAGGGCAGGGCATTTTACCGTTTGCCTTTCCTCTCTGTATACCTCCTGAAGCAAGACGGACTGCTGAAAATGTCACTTGGTGTCTGTAACTTTGTGCCCCGGCAGGCGGGCCGGGCCGACGTAGGACCCCGTCTGACGTGGTTACTTGCGTAAGAAAGCTTCATTCTCAGGCCTTTGCTCCTTTACGACTCACAACAGCCCTTCGTGGCGGGTGCTGTTGCGTGTCTCGCTTTTGCCGAGGAGGCCGTGAAGGTCCCGTCCCAGGTTTCGGAGCCAGTTAGTGGGGAGCCGGGCCCGACTGCAGGTGGGACCCGGAGGCCTGTGCCTGAAGTCACCCCAGGGGCGCTCTTCCCACTGCTCCCCCCTCCCCCCCGGGAAAGCGGCCGAACTACGAACACGACGCTGGGCCCGCACCGGTCTGCCTTCCGTGGGGGGCATCAGGTCACGGCCCCGGGGAGCCTGTAGGCCTTCGGTCCCTGTCGCGTCCCGCCGGTGAGTCCACAGGTGGCCCCTGCGGTCGTTTCTGTGGTCCCGACGAGGTGTGGCCAGGAGGTGCCCCGCGGGCGGCCACGGAGGGGGGCCCGGTGGTGGTTCACCCGAGTGCGTGGAGGCCTGGGCCTGTCCTCGTGCGCGTCCTCCCGGAAGTCGGCCCCAGCTGCCGCGGGGGTGGCGCCTGGGGACGTTTGCCATCCCTCCTGCATACGCTGGGCTGCCCGCGCGCGCCCCCTTCTGTGAGCGTCGAGGGCCCCTTTTGGCCTCTCCTGGAGTGTCAGTGGGGGGGCCCTTCTTCCAGCACTCGGGCCGTCGCACAGCGGCGCTCTCGTTCACCCGGTTCTGCCTGTGACGCGTCCGCGAGCTGAGGAATTCCTGACTCTAGGTTGGCCGTGAGCCTGCTGGTCCGTTTTGTCCAGCCCTTCTAGACCCTCTCTAGACTGCCCTTCTAGACCTTCTCCGGTTTTCCTCCTAAAAAGCTGGCGAGGTGGGCCCACCGCACCTGGCCCCAGCGTGCGGCTGCCTCCAGGGGAGCTGTTGGATCCCTCGGCTTTCTCCTGCGCCCTGAGGCAGGAGTGTTCTCCATCCCTGTGGGGTGCAGAGCCTCAGGCCGAAGTCATCCGCTCTGACCACACTGAGCTCTGACCACACCGAGCGTTAGCCTCAGATCTCAGTGTTGATGTGACCAACATCTCACTTTTGCCAAGAATAGGTGGGGAAAACCCCTGTTTCCATTAGCTCTTTAAGGGTTATTTCTGTGTTAACCTGGAGCCCCGGAAAACAACAGACGGGACTGTATTAATAATTGGGATTCCCTAAGAAATGTATCCACAAATACAAAGTTCTTGGGCTATTGAATTTTTTAATGGAGAACAAATATTAAGTGGCTATTTGAAGAACATTTTAGATCATGTAAAGTCTTGTGGTTTTTTTGTTTTGTTTTGTTTTTTGAGAGAGGGCATGCAAGTGATCACAAGTGAGCAGGAGGAACGGTGGGGGGGGGGGGAGGTGGGAAGCAGGGAGAGAGAGGGAGAAGGAGAATCTCAAGCATGCTCTGTTCAGCTCAGAGCCCAACTCGGGGCTCGATCTCACAACCCTCGAAATCCTGACATGAGCCGAAATCAAGAGTTGGACGCTTAACCGGCTGAGTCACTGAGGTGCCCCAAACATTGTGGATCGGTGTAAAACCAAGATTGAAGACGCAGTTCACAGTGTTACTTTACATCCCCCTAAAATTTCTTCTGGAATGTCACACCAGGAAAAGTTTTCCCTCTTCTGTTGAGTGCATATATTTTCTTTGGATGCTCAAAATTAACCCATTTGTTTACCTTTTTACCTTCACTGCTAGGAAACTTAGAGCCACACTGCCAAGGCTCAGTCGGGTAACTCTTGTGTTCTAATCTTCTGAGTCTGTTCTCTTTGAAACTCTCTTATTTGTTTTGTGTTTAGTACTGCCTAAATAAATACCTTCAGCCAGGGGGAGAATGGCTTTGTAACCTAGCGCACAGTTTGTAACTTTGTAACAGTTCTGTGGTTTGCTTTGACCCTGCTTCTGGGTAGAAGAAGCAGCTGTGTTACGTTAATTATTAGGCGTATGTTTTAACTAATGTAGACAAGAGCTTGTTGACCTGAGCGCAGGGTGAGGACTCCGATGTCAGCTTCTACCCAGAGAAGTCAAACCCCATGATATAATTTTGATTGAGGAGAATTTTGTTCTGCCCGAGACTGAACTTGGGGGTCTGGTACAGACCAAAGAGGTCTGCAGTGAGTGTTAATGACTGACTGTAGGAGCTGGGCCACTTGTCTGCCTTCTGGCCGTGTTTCCTTTGCCCTCCTTGGTCACTGGACAGAGGGGAGAGGAGGAAAACTCTTGGCAGATGCTTTTATTTTAGCAGGACCCCTAGGCGAGTCGGAGGAAGCTAATTTTAGTTCCATTTTTAAAGTTAAGGTAGTCTAGCTGCGTCTTTCCTCTTAGGGTAGAGTGTTTTAGCTTTTGTTTTTGCTTTTGCATTTCCTGTGTATACCTCCCGAAGCAAAATGGACTGCTAAAAATGTCACTTAGTGTTTTATTTTGTGCCTAGAATAACATTCAAGACTTGCGAGCCCCGTGAGTCACTGAAACAGTTTTAGGAGAAAAGAAGTGTTGTCTGTGTTATTCTGTATTTCCCTCTAGAGATTTTCCGGTTGATTTTGTGTACTTATTTTAATTGGACATACCTAATCTATTTCTTTCATCAGTAGCAATATAATAACACTTTATTGGCTGGCACTTCGCATGCCTCCTTGTGCGCTGAATACCTTGTTTATAAAGGCACAGTACATCTTGTAGGAAGACCGTGGTTAAAGAGGAAAGTGACTGGAAGGTACAGTCGCGCTCCTTATCCAGCGGCCAACTAGCAGACAAGCTTTGTACGCATCCGTCGTCATTAGACCTTACACGTGTGCCCGTCACGGTGGACTTGGGTTCGTGCCAGTGTCTGGCACGCTGTAGACCCTTTCCGTTGTTGGGTAAATGAAGTCAGTAGCAATACAGGTGGGGAAAAGTCCAAGAAAGATGGTTTTATAAAGCAAACTAAGTAGGGAGATCAGCTAGGCCAGTGGGGCTCAGACCCCGTGTGTGTCAAAATCACCCGGAGGGCTCCCGAAAGTGGGTTGCTGGGCCCCACCCCCAGAGCTTCTGGTGCAGTGGGGATGGCGCGGGGCCCCGGAGATTGCACTTCTGACCACGTCATGGGTGAGGCTGCTGTTGCTGCTGGTGGTTCATCACCACACTTTGAGAGCCACTCATGTAGGCTTATGACGAGGAAAGAGGCTGGAGAAATTGTGCTCGGCCTCGTTGACAAAACCATTTAGTGGCAGAACTGACTCGAAAAGCCAGCCTCCCACTTCCTGACTTCCAGGAGAGAGAAATGTTCCCCGATGTCCCTAAATGGGCAAACTGCCATGATGTGACCACATGCCCTAGTGCCTTTCTTGGGATTTAGTCCCAGGTAAGTGACAACTTTGGGAGAGGACAAGAGGTGTTGTTACAGATACTTGTTAGTCCTGCAGACAACGTGCCCTGTCCCAGCTGCCCATTTGTGACCAGACGGCATCCACCACCCATCGAAGGAGGTGGTTTGTTTGGAAGCTGGTTAGTCCTCTGAGGTCTCTTGACCCTCCTGGAGGTCTGAGCACGGCCCTCGTGCTTGGTCGGCTGTAGATGGGACAGGGTCTCGGGGGGAAGCCGGCCAGCTACGCGGGTGGTTGCCGTGCAGCACGGAGGCGCTAAGGTTGGGGTGGAGGGGCACTTTGGACAGCCCCCTGGGGCCCGCCTCATGGCCCTTCTCCACTTCCTCTGGGTGAGATGACGAATCCGATGGGCAGGCAGGCTCGAGCAGAGGCTGTTGGGTTTGGGCACAAGGAGCTTATTGTAGGCGTTTCCTGCTCACGCATCTCTCTTTCATTTCCCGCCCTTTGTATGCACCGTCACTGGTCACCCTGGCGCCACTGTCCCCCCCCCCCCACTCGTCCCTGTGACACTTAAGACACTTGAATGTCACGATGAGTCACAGTGAGCAGAGTCTGAGTGCAGGCGGGCTCCCGAGCGCCGTGTAACTTTTGGCCTCATTATCCTCTCTGAGCCTTAGTTTCCTCGTCTGTGGAATGGCCGTTGAGATCACGTGTGCCTGTCAGGGCCGGCACAGTAAGTGCTCAGTGAATCACGGCCGTTTTAAGGACAGCGCGGACTGGACCAGGCTGGATTGTGGGCAGTGCTTGACTAACACGTGCCTTCAGTGGCCCCTTCCCTGCACTTCGTGGTCTCTGTCAGTGTCGGGACGGCGCCCGCACGTTTGGGTTTTGCCTTAGCGTGCAGGGAGTTCGCTGTGTCTCAGCATCTCGGGGGAAGGGCCTTGTTGAGAGGAGTAGGGCTCCAGGGCGCTGTGCTGTCACCCTGCGGGCAGCATGTTTCGACCGTGAACTGAGCCGTCCTCCCGGCCAGTGGAGCCCCCGGTGCTCGTCACCCGCTGTAGAGTGTGCTTCGCGGCGTGGGGAGGCCGGAGGCCCGCCCTCCTGGACCCAGCAGCTCGCCCCTGCCTGGCCCCGCTGGCCCTGCTCCCTCTCGCCACTCCCTCCCTCTGCCGTACTGACCAGGTCTCCCGATTCACCTTGGCCCTGCTGGCCCAGGGCCTTCCCAACATGCTCCTCCCTCTGCCAGAAACACTTTTCCTCGGTCCACACGCCCGGCCCTCCCCACACACGCTACAGAAAATGAAAACCTGGCCAACTGCAGTGAGTCTTTCAGGCTCCAGTTTAGACCGGTTTCCTTGCAGGGTCCAGGGCGGAAGATGGCTTTAGGGCACCCATCCCTGCCTTACTCCCCACCCACCCAAGTTCTGCTGGCACCCGAGCCCCGTCCCGGGCTGCCTCTGGGGGCGTGCAGCCCGCGGGCCGCGCACTCAGCGCTCTCGCAGTTGGGTCACGGGCGGGGCCTCGGCCCACTCGGTCGCAGTCGTGCTTGCGGGGGTTTGTGCAGGTCTCTCTTCCCCGTCCCTCCTGAGTGTCCGTGCCGCGACTGCCTGACACGCTGCGCACCGGGCACTGCGCATCAGAGGCTTGAAAAGCGCCCTGAGGCGTGTTGCCCCCGACGATCGTGCTCCCCATCCTCTGCAGGGTTCCTTCCTCGCCCAAGAGGAGAGAGGGACCGTCACAGGCCCTTCCTCGGCATGGCGCCAGCTCAGACTGGACTTTGTTTATGGGGAGCCTTCTTCCCTTGGGGCCATGCGGGGGGCCCCCCTAACCCGGGCAGGTGGGGGCAGTGTCAAGGGGCACGACCGTCACCAGACGATGTCGCCAGAGGGGTCACACTTCTCCAGGCTCTGCCGTGCCTAAGCCGGCGCCGTTGCATCGGTGCCTTGTGCCCCGCGTGGCTGCTGCCCTCAAAGGGAGAAGAAATTCCTCCCGAGCGGAGTATGGAGCTCCAGATTTCTTTGTACCTGGGGGAGAAGCCCAAGTGGGGGCCTCTCATATTTGGGGAATGGGCCCAGGGTCAGCTGTATAGCACAGAGATAGGAGCTCAGTTTTATCAGGCGGTCTTCTTTGGGTAAGAGATCGGAATTAAAAAAAATTTATTTTTTTAGCATTTATTGATTTTTGAGACAGAGACAGAGCATGAACGGGGGAGGATCAGAGAGAGAGGGAGACACAGAATCCAAAGCAGGCTCCGGGCTCTGAGCTGTGAGCACAGATCCCGGCATGGGGCTTGAACTCACGGACTGCGAGATTATGACCTGAGCCGAAGTCGGACGCTTAACCGATTGAGCCACCCGGGCGCCCCTGGGTAAGGGGTCGGAATTTTAAAGCCAAACAGTGCTTCAGTAGATTGGACAGAAGAGGCAGCCAATTTGAGATTTCAGAACTGGACTTTCCACGGATGGTTTGGGTTTCCTGCCCACAGAAACGAAATGTTGAAGTTAAAGCGGCACCATGTTCTTAGTAGCCGGGCTTTAACCAAGCCTCAGGACATGCGAGGTTCTGTGCTAAAATTTTTGTTTTGATGAAAAGTTTAGAAACACTACTCTCAGCCTCCACCACAAAGAATACAAAAATATTATTGTAAAGAAATTAAATATATTTCAATTCCTGCTTCGTGGTCATACTTCAATTTGTAAAGAGAGTTGGAACCCAAAACGCTTTAAAAGGTGACCTTCAAAAATGTGCCAAATCTTCTGCAGTGTAGACCCATGTACAGATTCAGTCCACTGATTTTCACGCATTTTTTCAAACATCCACTAGCTTTTGGGAAGCTGCGTATTTTTATTATTAAGACGCCCTCAGTTCTGAGGACGTTGTGGCCGGCAGACCAGTTGCAGAACAAAAACTGAAAACTGTCTTCGGGAGGTTGAAGCCAGCAGGGTGAGTTCACTATGGGCCCAGGCTTCCTGGAAGAAAATGAAGTGACACATTTTTCTCCATGGGCACTTGGTGGCTCCCAGAAAGTTCTGGTTGAACGCACTGGGACTATCCGCTGCCATCCCCTTCTTCCTAAGGAATGGTTTGACAAACCCCACCCAGACCGCGTCGTAGGAACATCCTGCTTCCTGTCAGATCTGGGGGTACCTGTGCTTGGGGATGCTGGGTCCCTAGCACATTCCTTTCTTTCCCAGCTGGCTTTGTTTTCCTGTGTAGAAAATTCAGAGGTTTCCATCTTAAATGGAAAAATGTGGTTATCATCGTAGAATGTGTTCTAAGGACTTCGAAGGTACTTTTGTTTTCCACTAAGAAAACCGTTCATTTGTGGGTTGGGGTGAGTGTGGGATAAGGACCCATCCTCCTGCCTCGGGGCCAGCTCCTGAGCAGTCAGGCTGGGCCCTAGGCCTAGCAGGGTGCTTTTCACCAAGTCCTAATTCTGGACCCCCTGACGCAGCCCCTCCGCTTGTAGCCTCTGTGCGTTTTGTCCAGGTTGGTTTCTTCTGATGGCAGATGTGAACGCGTGTAGTTTTGTGTGTGCTTTTGATAGACGCCTTGTCATTGACCCACTTCTCTACCTTCGTGAGAACCACTGCCTTAGAGCAATTGCTGGAGGGAAAAGCCACTTTTTTTCCAGCACAGAGTAGATGCTAAACAAACATTGTAGCCTGATACGAGCAAGGATACACAGGGCAGGAGAGCAGTCGTGACCACTCTGGTCCCCCACTTCTGGTGAACGTTGTTGTCCTGAGCACGTGCGCACAGTCAGTCTGTGGGAAATATCTACTGACTTACCTGTGCTCTGAGCCTTGTACTAAAGACACCTGTTTTAGCCAGATTTCCTGGCTTGGAGTGGCTGGTTGGTTGGAATTTGGTGACGGGGACTAGTCACCCCTCCCCCCCAGCCCCATGGCTGTGCCAGTGCAGGCCTGTTCTAGGCACAGCGCTTACGTACCTGTCTCCCTGTCAGAAGGGGCCTGTCCCAAAGAACGTTGTTGTTGTTGTTGTTGTTGTTGTTGTTGTTGTTTTAATGTTTGTTTATTTTTGAGAGAGAGAGAGAGAGAGAGAGGGGCAGACTGCAAGTGGGGGAGGGGCAGAGAGAGAGAAAGACAGGGAATTCGAAGCAGGCTCCAGGCTCTGAGCTGTCAGCACAGAGCCCGATGTGGGGTTCAAACTAATGAACCGTGAGATCATGACCGGAGCCGAAGTCAGAAGCTTAACCGATTGAGCCACCCAGGCGCGCCCCCCAAAGAATGTTTTGATGGGAGATGAGAACTTCTCTGTCATAGTCAAAGGATGTACCTGCCTGTCACTTTGGCTCTGCTGAGTTTGCAGAGTCCCCCCATCTCCCGCTCAAGATTTGGAATTTCTTGGCAGTTTACCTCTTTCTGCTAGATCTTTATTCCCCTGGAGGACTAGTTAAAGCTCAGATTCCTGGGTGCCTCCCCTAGAGACCTTGATTCGTTAGGTCTGAGTTGGGGTGGAGAGCTGGTATCCTAACCGGCTCCAGGCCGTGGTGCTGCCGTTAACCACCCAGACCCTTCACTCTTGTTGGGGGAAGGATTAAGACACTGTTTGGTCCTAGAACTCACTTGTAGGGTTACAAAGCAAAATGGAATTTAAATGTTTTAGATTTTTGATACACTTCGTGTACTTGATCACGGCATTTCTTACTGTGGTTTGTGGTCAGAAAAGGTCGGAAGGCTACGGAGTGCTTCCGCCTTAGAAATGGCCCACCTGCTGGTGCTGTGCCCAGGCCCGATCGTCGGTTCCAGAGCCAGGGCGGGAAGCTCAACCAGGGCCCGGGTGACTCGGGAAAGGGCTGTGCCGCGGTCTCGATTGCCCCTGCAGGACCCCTGACCTCATTGTGTGAGGCGGCTTCTCCACCCCACTCTCCCCGTGGAGAAGGTTCTTCAGCATTTCAAGCTGGTTGTGATGGAAATAAGTTTCATGAAATGCTATTTAGCCTCACTACCTCCGTGCCCTCTGACCGTTTCTATTCTGTTTCGTGTTTTAATCCCTGGAATCGGTTTGGGGACCTGCTAATGGGTCGTGACTTGGCGTGAACGTGAGCAGGAGCAGGCACCCTTCCTGCCGGGACTCCCTCGGTTCTGTCTCTCAGAGATGCCTCTCTTACCCAGGGCGACCCCGTCCCTTCACATTTGTCATGGTCCTATCCCTTCATGTCTGCTCGGCTTACACAGCTTTAGGGCTTTCTTCACGAACTTTTCCTGTGTCTTTCAGGAAGTAAACCCTTCGTTTCTTGAGCACTTGACTTGCTCTGCTGTGTACTGGGGCTCTGCGTGGATGGCTTTACCTCTCTGTTAGCTTCTACACCACTTGAGGGCAGAGCCTACGTTCCCGTTCAACCACGGTCCGTCCGGACCAGACTTTCTGCGGCACCGAATGCCCAGCACGTGGCTGGTGGAAGGAGCTGAGCCAAGTTGTGTGCCACTGTGTGGATGGCCACAGGGCCCGAATTTGGTGGGTTTTTTGCTTGTTCACTTACTTATTTTTGAGAGAGCAAGTGCGCGCACAAGTCGGGTAGGGGCAGAGAGCGAGGGAGACACAGAATCCGAGGCAGGATCCAGGCTCCGAGCTGTCAGCGCAGAGCCCGACGCGGGGCTCGAACCCACAAACCTCGAGATCATGACTTGAGCCCAAGTCAGACACTTCACCGACTGAGCCACCCAGGAGCCCCTGAATTTGGTATTTAACCTTGTTTCAGTGGGAAAGTGCATCCTGATTCCAAACCGCTGACTTTGAGAAGATAAGTCTCTGCCTCCTTCCTTCTTCCCTGTGTGGCCTGTGCCTGTCCTTCCTCCTGGCATGCTGAGACGGGGCCTCAGACAAGCCACAGGAGGCTGCCTCCTGTGGGAAGATTTGGTCCTTTAAGAAGAACTTCAGTTCCAGGGGACACAAAGAATACGTGTGCTGAGAGAGAAGATGGGAAAACGAGCTTCCTTCTGGAGAATTCTAGAATGAAACAACTGGATTTTTCCTAAAGGCAGTCTTTGGAGTGGAGTGAGTTTCTGGAAGGTTCTGAACAAGAGAGAGTTTGGAGAGAGTGAAAGGAATGTTTTTTGGCTGAGCCTAAGACCCAGGAAAGGGCCAAGCACTGAAGAACTATCTCGTAACAACACGTAGTGACGCCATTTTGTTACTAATCACAGACCGTGAAGGTGGAAATTCTGTGAGAACTGGGAGGCCTTTTTGACTGCGGAAAGTCCCCTTCTAATGCTTCCTAGCCAAACGGCAACTCCAGCCGTTGCTCAAACACATGTTCTTCCGCGACCCATTGTTTTTGGAGTTATTTAAAAATAGTCTCGCGTCCCATCTATAACCCCACCTCCCAAGGTGAGAGAGCTGGCGTGTGACTTTGGCCTCTTCCCCTCAGGCCAAGAGACCGCCTGAGATTTCACCACTAAGAGTATTTTTAGCCCAGGAGCTAACACAGCAAGAAGGTCTTTGATGTGCTGCTGCTGTGAGCCATCTTGGTCTTGGACTTTTCCAGAAGGGTGTGATTCACTTTTATAAGCAGCGCTGGCCTGAAAGGCTTGCTTTCTGCTCTTGTGGCAACTTGCTTACCTGGCGATCAAAGTTGTGAACACATCTAATAAACAGTACTTGCTAAGCTTTAGTTTTCAAAAGAGGAAGAGAGAGCCTACACTGAGACGTGCCGTGTAAGTCGGAAGCTGGGGGTGGGGACGGGGTGGCATGCATGGCCAAACACAGAGCCCTGTACCTCCTCTTGGGTGCTGGTTCCCTTTAAGTGGAATGCTGATGCAGAGAGAATGAGAATATTCCTATAGGAGACAAGAGCCCACAAGTCTCCCCCCCGCCCCGCCCCCGAGCCTGTATTCCACTTATTTGAGCCATCTTTAAAAAATTTCTTTTTGTTTACTTGAGAGAGAAGCAGAGAGACAGAGTGGAAGCAGGGAAGGGCAGAGAGAGAGAGAGAGAGAGAGAGAGAGAGAGAGAAACACAGAATCTGAAACAGGCTCCAGGCTCTGAGCCATCAGCACAGAGCCCGACACAGGGCTCCAACTCGACTCTAAGCTGAAGTCGGACGCTTAACCGACTGAGCCACCCAGGCACCCCTTATTTGAGCCATTTTTAAGGGTGTTTATTCACTTCTCCCTCTACTGCGTTAGGAGACTGTGTGGCTGGTGTGTCAGGGTCTGTCACCTCACAGCCTCAGTCTCCCTACCTTAGAGAGCCACTATGAGGACTGGATGAGACAGGCCTGAACACTCACTGTGCGGGACACGGGCCCAGCTATCGCCGTGCGGTTCCTCAGAGCCTAAGCAGTGCCTTGTGCACACAGAACTGATGCGTTTGGCTGGAAACGAGTTGGGTTGGCTATCAGGCTCTAAGCCAGTGAGATTCTGGCTTTGACTAAACCAGCATGACTTCAGATTTTAGTCTCAGAATTGCGAGGGCCCTCAGAGCCTCTGGGTGGTTAGACTGTCTGTGGCTGTTAAGTGATTCACAAACGGAATAGCTGGGCATCACCAGTACTGGAGGGGGCTGTCTTTTTCTTCCTGGCCCTCCACATGTTGTTTACTTATGACACTGAAGTTGTCCCACGAGGAGGAGAGATGTCCGGGGGGCTGGTTGATACTTTTAGCCATTACTGAGGAAGGAGCCCTGGACTGGCCTGGTTCAGGATGCCTGGGTCCTAGGCTGGGGCATATCTGATCACAAGGCCTCTGCTTCCTCTGCAGGCAGACTCGGGATCCTTTCAACTTCTCAGGCTGCATGGAAGCTGAGAGCCCACTGCTCACTGGGCACCTGCCCAGGGGTGCCACCTTGGCTGGCCACTGCTGCAGAGAGATTGGCATTGATCAGCACTTGATTCTGAATGCGTAGAGCAGGGTGGGGTTGGTTCCCCCACCACCGCTGGTCTGGACTGTCATGCGGAATGAATATTTCTTCCAGAACAGGCCCCCTGGCCACAAACATATTTGAGAGACAGGAACAGAGGGTCAGGGTCCGTGAAAAACACGCATCAAAGAACAGCTGAGAAGACCCTTTGCTCATTTTGTTTCGGAGAAAAATTCCCTGCCTCTCCTTCACCCCCCGCCCCTTACTGCCCTCCACCCACGTGCCTGGGAAGCCAGACGTATGCCTTTGGAGAAGTGGTCATTTTCAGATCCCTCTGTGGTCCTCAGAGACTCGTGAAGCCTTTCCCAAGCCAGCACCTGTTTGCTGACTCGGATGCATTTCCTTGGTCCCCATGTGAAATGCCTAAGGCCCGGAGCTGTCCCTGAGAGCCCAGCCGGTCCTCCTGCCCTCGGAGCAGGCTAGGCCTTATTCAAGGCCTCTGGGCTGCAGAGCACTTTCGTCCTCCTCTCAAGCGGGGCCGTGAGCAGCTGAAAAGCCCCTGCCTTTGCCGACCACGTCTCCATCCTGGGCCTCCTCGCTCCGTGTCGTGACTGCGGGCTTTCCCGGCTCTCCGCCGCGAGATCGGGGCTCCTCGGAGAGAGAAGCTGTATCTTGCTCCTCCCTCTTGACCCCTGCGCCTTGCAGATGTCGGGCCTGTAAAGATTTTTCGAACAGGTGAATGAGTGAACGAATGCGGATGCCATGTAGTGCCTGCCCTGTGCGTATCTGCTGCACCGTTTCCCGGGTGATAAGGAAGGGAAGGGACTACAGGTGACCCTTGTCCTTTGACTCTCTTCTTGCTCTGTCCAGTGAGCTCCTTCTGCAGCGTCCGAAGCTTCCAGGGCTTTGGCTCTCTGCTCTTCCTGTTGCCTGGGAAAGAAAGGAATACGCGCCTGCTGACAAACGGAAGTGGTTTTCCTCTGCAAGTCCAGAGGGTGGCCTGACAAATAATGAGCCCTCGGGGGCCCCGCGCGGGGCCAGGCACAGCTGAGGCCAGCAGAGTCCTGGTCTGCCGCGGCCTCCGCTGCCCGTGAGCGCCCGTGCCCCACCGCTGTGGCCTGGCCCCAAATAAACGGGCCTTCCTGCCTCCAACTTGGGCTGCTTTGCTGGTGACATGATGCTAAAAACTATGCTCTGAGGCCGTTGAGGAGAATTGTTTGAATTCTAAACTGGCATCGGTCCTAACGCGCAAGTTCCTCTGAGGGACAGAGGCTGCTCCAAACAACTCCACCTAAGGGACAAAGGTCAGGGTGGACCCTGCTTCCTGTTGTAGCCAGGATGCTGAGTGGCGTGGCGCACTTTGGCCCCGCTTACTCTCTGCCCAGTGCTGTGGTGTGTTTACTCAGAATAAGCTTATTCCCACCCCCCCCCGCCCGTGTCTCATTCCCTCCCCCTCCCTTCTCTGTCTCTCTCTCTGTCTCTCATCTCTAGAAATAAAAGTCTGGAGAGGTGACTAATTCACATCTCCGGATGTCTGTAAAGTCTGTGGCTTTAAGAATCTCTAGGTCGTTTCCAAACAGTGATGGCAAAAAAAAAGTACTTCCTTGGGAGTAGGCCGCCCTGGGGGCAGGCTGACCTTGACTTGTTCACAGCACGTGTAAGGGCTGCAGTTGCCTTGTCTGTGACGGGGATGTGTGTGTGTGATTTATGGGGCGGGGGTTGAGGGGCAGTGTTGGGCCCTGTGACTTGGTTTCCTCGTCTGTCAAACGGTCACAAAAATACTTTCCTTCCAGTGTCAGTGTGAGGATAGGGGGTGACATAGAACTCCCCGCACGGGGCCCGACTTCTGACGGGATGTTTAAAACAGAGGCTGCTGGGGCGCCTGGGTGGCGCAGTCGGTTAAGCGTCCGACTTCAGCCAGGTCACGATCTCGCGGTCCGTGAGTTCGAGCCCCGCGTCAGGCTCTGGGCTGATGGCTCGGAGCCTGGAGCCTGTTTCCGATTCTGTGTCTCCCTCTCTCTCTGCCCCTCCCCCGTTCATGCTCTGTCTCTCTCTGTCCCAAAAATAAATAAATAAATAAAAAATTTAAAAAAAAAAAAAAAAAAAACAGAGGCTGCTGACTTAACCTTTTGATTGGACTCCAGGAGGGAAGCAGTTCTCAACCCTGGAGGCCCCCCCTTCACCTTCTCTTGGGCCATCTGTCCGGTATTTGATGAAGGTTTGATAAAAGGAGTACGTCTTGGGGAGAACTCTGTGTGTGAACTTATTCAGAGCCCTCTCTGATGGCTGTGGGGGAGGCGTGTGGACGTCTCAGAGGCTCCACCTTTCTCTCTGAGCGAGAAGAGAAGCTACAGGCAGGAGGGTTTTGAGCAGAGGGGCGACCTTCTACAAGGATCCGTCTGGTTACTGACTGGAGAAGACTCCAGAGAGGCAAGGCGCTGGGGACTGTTGGAAGGGTGGCACAGCGGCTTAGGCACCAAGTGGCTGTGGCTTGGGTCAGGGTGTTGACGGTGCAGGTGGCTACAGTGGGGACATTCTGGATGTACTGTTAAGGCGGGATTCACAGAATTTGCCGAAAGACTGGATGGTACACGTGAGCGGGAGAGCAGAGTCCGGGATTCTGACCTGAGCTCTGGGAGGGTGAAGCTTCCTGTGTACCAGGATGTCGTGGCAGCAGATCTGGGAGGGAGTACGGGGAGTGCAGTTGTGGGGTTGAGCTGCCCGATCTAGACCCTCCAGAGGAGTGACCGGGAGCTCGTGTGCAGAGACAGATCGCTCAGCAGTTAAGCGGCGCCTATCTTCTCCATCAGCACAGGCCCCTGGGTTGTCCTCTGGTTGCTCGGCTTCCTGTGCCATCCGTATGCTGCCAGCACCCCCACGGGTACCTCCAGCCCCCATCCATCTCCGTAACTCAGACTCGCCTGTCCACCTGCCTAATTCAAGTTCCCCTGGATGTCTGCAGGGGAGGGTTCCTGTGTCCGGTGTCCCGACACAGGGCTTGGCACAGGTGAGATGTGCTCAAGTGTTTGTTGACAAGGAGTATTGTTTATTTCTCAGACTAACCTCGTGACTAGGTACTATTACAATTATATAAAAATACACCGATTCGGTCTCGATTAAAAACAAAAGAAATTATAGAATACAGTTGTGTTTATGCTAAGTTCTTTATGTTTTATTTATTTTGAGAGACAGAGTGAGACAGAGAGAGAGTGCACGCAGATGAGGGGCAGAGAGAGAGAGAGGAGACAGAGAGTCGCAAGCAGGCTCCATGCTGCCAGCACAGAGCCCGACATGGGGCTCAAACTCATGAACCATGAGATCATGACCTGAGCTGAAATCAGGAGTCAGATGCTTAACCAACCGAGCCACCCAGGTGCCCCTGCATTAAGTTCTTTAAAATTTCCATACAGCGAACGAAAGTAGAAAACACTATCTACTGGTGATTTAAGATCATAAAAATATTTACATTTATGTAAGTTTTTTTTATTACTTTCACAAAGACGAAATAGAAACTTCCTAAGATACTCACGATGCTTCCTGGGATATTCAATGGAGAGTTATTTGGAAAGACACTCGCTCTGGATTGTTCATGGTTAAATAAGTTTGTTTCAGAGAATAGGATTTCCTTACATTTTAAATGAGCTGTTCATCTGACCCATGTGAAAATCATGTGAGCTCTTTTTTAGAAGAAGCTTAGACCCCCGTGTCTACTTTATTACAGCGTTTCATTGATGTATACCATGAATCAGAAAAGTACATCTGGCTTTTTAAGTACTCAGCATGGAGAATTCTCACAAATCCAACACACCAGTGTAACCGGCTCTGAGCAAAATACAGTGCGTCCCTCCCTCCCTCCTGTCCCCTGCTGGTTACCCCACACCCCAGGCATCACCGCTGGCTTAACTCCTCAAATCATAGATTAATTTTGCTGGTGTTTGTATTTGTATAAATGGAACACCATACACAGTGTCTTTCTGTGTGTGTGCCTTCTTCCTACGTTTGTAAGGTTCATCCATGTTTTTTTATTTATTTTTTTTTAACGTTTATTCATTTTTGAGAGACAGAGACAGAGTGTGAGCAGGAGAGGGGCAGAGAGAGAGGGAGACACAGAATCCGAAGCAGGCTCCAGGCTCCAAGTCGTCAGCACAGAGCCCAGCCGCAGGGCTCGAACCCACGAACCGCGAGATCATGACCTGAGCCAAAGTCAGACATTTAACTGACTGAGCCACCCAGGCGCCCCCATCCAGGTTTTTAAAAAAAAAAAAAAATTTAATGTTTATTTTTGAAGGAGAGACAGAGCACAAGCAGGGGAGGGTCAGAGAAGGAGACACAGAATCCAAAGCAAGCTCCAGTCTCCAAGCTGTCAACGCACAGAGCCCGACGGGGGCTTGAACACAAGAACAGCAAGATCATGACCTGAGCTGAAGTCAGACGCTTAGCCGACTGAGCCACCCAGGTGCTCCATAAGTAGTCTGTCTATTAGCCATTTGCATATCTTCTTTTGTGACGTGTCTGTTCAATCCGGAATCTGTTTTTAATTGTTACCAGTTATGCAGAGAGAACCAAAATGGTGCCTCTGTCAGGTTTGAGCCCAAATCCGAGGTGAAGCTTGGTTTCTTCTGTGGACAGTAGGCATAGCCTCTCTCCTGCACCCCATCCCCTCTGCCTCCTCCCCGAGCCTCACTCTTTGGCTCCGTCCCTCCTGGTCTGGACCCAGCTCAGGCATCTGGATAGTATCTTCTCAGTTTTTCAGTGCTCGTACCCGTGACCTGACCATTCCATTTCTAGGTCTGTCTCATTATACAGGCACCCAGAAAGGTACGCCTGAGAGTGCCCAGCAACGCGGCATTGATTGAATAGCAGAAGTTAGAAACCGTCCACCAGGAGACAGGGCACAGAGGTTTCAGCAGAACGTCCTTCAACCGTGAACCGTGCTCACATGAAAAAATGCCCACAGAAGTTGAAAAATACTTCATCTCTGCCATATGTGGAGTTACGAGGGATTTTCACCTTCCGTGTTATATATTTTCGCAGTGTTTGGATTTTTATAACAAGGTTGTTTCACTTTTTGTTGCTGGAAAAAAAAAGAAAAGAAAAGCGATCTACTTACTCCTCCCAGCAGCACCAAGTCGTCAGTCCACTGCCAGAGCAGACGGGTCGTATGAACAGATTTCTCGGGTCGGGAGAGGGCCTGCTCTTGCGAAACCCCAAACGCTAATTTTCCCTCTGCTTTGACATGAATAGTTCTATATTAAGTAAGACAGAGGATCTTTTAATATGGACATTGTTGGAGAAAGATGAAACATCAGGTTGCTTTCCGTTCTAGGCTGTGGCTATTTTTAGCCAAGTGTTGGCAGAGGCGTGGTGATGTTATCAAGTAACAGTAATGGCTTCCATTTATTGAGCATTCGCTGTGTGTCAGGTCCTTGGCGAAATGCTTGACACACGGGGTTATGTTTAATCCTCACCGCAGCCCAAGGAGGTAGGCCCCGAGGTTATGCTTTTCCACAGGCGAGGAACGTGCAGCTCAGAGAGGTACAGACTTTGCCCCTGTGTACGGCCGAGCTCCGGGTAAAGCCCACGTGCTGGCTGCCATGCCCACAGCCTGGACTCTTGTCTCTATCTTTCCATTAGTCTGGAAAAGTTTAAATAAGTAACAGTCTGAAATCCTAGGTTTGAAAAGGGTTTTCCTAGGGGCACCGGCGTGGCCCGGTTGGTTCAGTGTCCAACTCTTAATGTCGGCCTGAGTCATGATCACCGGATTCCATGGGTTCGAGCCCTGCGTCGCGCTCTGCACTGACAGAACCCGCTTGGGATTCTGTCTCTGCCTCTCTGTGCCCCTCTCCCGCTCGCGCTCTCTCTGTCTCTCTCAAAATAAATAAATAACCTCAGGGAAAAAAAAGTTCTTCCTGATGTCCTCAAGCCACTTCTCCACTGGGGTTACCCTTTTTACACGTTTGGAAAATGGGGGAGTATGGGTTGGGTAGACGGCATTCGGATGGAACTCGTGTAAGTGGACAGTGGTGCCACAATTCTGTGCCCAGTCCGCTGTAAGTAACAAGAAACTGGTGGCCACGGTGTTTCTCAAGACTGGCTGTAATAATTTTGGAACTGCCTCGAAGCGTTACCCACCGTGACCCTGACTTTGTGGTCCCGTGGGTGATATTTGGAGACTGCCCTTATCCAGAGCCAAGTTAAGCCCTGACAGAAACCACTGCTAAGTTGGGATCCCAGCTGCTACAAGTGACATTTGAAAGGCCGGTGGATGGGTACATTCGTCAGCCACAGGCAGAGACCGCTGTCGGGCTTGGCCGGGGGGCACGTTGAAAATCTAAGACTGAAACCTCGATACCTGGCCGACGACTCAGGAAGAAAGTGGTGTGGCTTTGGGGGTTTGGGGGTTTTTTGGCGATTTGATTCTGTGAACAGGCTACGTGCCTCTCTTCCAGTCTGTCTTTCCTCTCTGGGTAGAGAAGGACCTTCGTCTGACCGCTGGGTCTGCATCCTGAGATGGTTGCCCCAGAAAGTGCCCGCTCTCCGTAACCTTGTAGCCATTTATACGGAACTTGTGAGGCCCTGTAAGCCACCCTTTCTCTGGAAGAAATGACTAGCAGATTAGTCATCGGGAGTTCCTGACCTTCCGTGGTGTGAATGCCACACTGAGCAGTGGTCGGACGCTTTGTTTTCTTAAGTTCTGTCGATAACCTTTGAAGTTGCTCTCAGATTTGATAGACCACAATAAGATAGCAGTTTGTGACATCTCTTCTGTGAAGGAGGGATTTTGTTTCCCTCGGTTAGGTACGGCCATGAAGACAGTGTACCAGTCCGGCTGTGCCAGGTGTTGGTGGGGAGGGACAGTAGAACTGCAAAGTGGCGTGGCCATTCTGGAAAATGATTTGGCAAAATCCATAAAATCAGGGGCGCCCGGGTGGCTCCGTCGGTTCAGCGTCCGACTCCGGCTCAGGTCACGATCTCACGGTCTGTGAGTTCGAGCCCCATGTTGGGGGTGCCCAGAGCCTAGAGCCTGCTTAGAATTCTGTCTCCCTCTCTCTCTCCCTCTCCCCCGCTCAAGCTCTGTCTCTCTCTTTCAAAAAGAAACATTAAAAAAAAACATTTTTTTAATCCATAAAATTAAATATATATACTCTATAGCTAAGCAGTTCTATTCATAGAAAGCCCTTGCATGTGTTCCGGGAGACATGTATGGGAGTGTTCATGGCAGTGTTGTTTGTAGAAGCTGGAAACACGCCAGCGTCCCCTGGGATCGTGGAATATATGGAATTTCACGGCACGGAAAACGAGAGCACTTCCATACACTTCAGCACGGTTGAACGTCAGACCTACCACTGAGGGAAAAAGCAAGAACGTGAGAATATTTACAGCATATTTCCACTTATGTAAGCGTCACAAACCTGTAAATTAAACTATGCTTATAGATACAAACTGTCACAAATGGTAAGGGCTGATGAGCCCAAAAATCAGAATCACGGTTACCCGTTGTTGGGAAGAGAGATGTGATCACGAAGGGACGTGAGGTGGCATCAGTGGACCTGATAACTTTCCGCCTCTAGAGCCATGCTGTCCGATACCGCAGCCTCCGGCCACATTTCAGGTACTCAGTAGACACACAAGGCCCGTCACGTTGGATGGTGCAGATACAGAACATTTCCATCATGGCTGAAAGTTCTGATGGACTAGCTTGGGGGATGCATGTATTTAATTTAATTCTAAGTTTGTGTGTGTGTGTGTGTGTGTGTGTGTGTGTGTGTGTGTGTGTGGTGCTGTTGGTGACATTACCCTGACACAGCTGCCCCCTGTTGCTTCCTTCCGCCTGCTGTCACTGCTTGTGGTGCTTTATCAACACTCAGACACAGTCGGAGCAACCTGCATCTAAGTCACCTGAAATCCATGCTGCCGACCCGGCGTTGCAAGGAAAAGATGACAGGCAGCCTCTGAGTGAAAATCTGTCCTAGTTAGTGCTGTCTTCTGTTTCCAGGGGTGACGAGGTTCGTTATCATCAGGAAGAACCTGCCTTCTCCACTTGATTTAACACCGTGTGTGCTAAAGGTAGCTGTTTCGAGGCTCTGAAATACTCCCAGGAGAGAGATTGATTGGTAGATGTAGTTCGTTCTTTAAATGCTGACGTGGATTCCCAGCCGTGCCCCGAGACAGACTAGAATTTCAGGCCGAGGTAGGGAGTGCTGTAATATACTTCCTGCGTTCAGTTTGCTCTCAGGTTGGGGGTGCCCTTCGTTGGCCCTTGGGTCATGACCAGGGCTGGCTCTGCAAGTGCAGGAACCAGAGAGGTCTTTTGGGGAGCCGTCCGTGCCTTGCTTGCACACCCCAGTTCCGCCCTCGTCACGATGGCGGAGATGTGAATCTGGCTTGTCCGTAGAGCAACTCGGGGTGGCAGACAGGCGCAGGCAGAAGTTGGTTCCCCATCCCAGGCCTCTGAAGGTCTCTGACCACGGAAGCAAACCAAAGAAACCGTGCATCCTGCCTAGACTTCCTCATTTGTGTCTGCTTTTCTGGCCCTGCTTTCAGTCTTAGTTGCTCCGATGGAAGTCGTAAGGATTAGTACACTGCTCTAACATCCCGTCTGGCTCGGGAACCTGCCTGGTCAGTGCTATGCCTGCAGGGACACGAGGGCCGAGGAGACACATGAAACCCCAGAGCAGAACAGATTACGGATAAAAGCCAGTTTGAGGCTTCGGGTGCAAAGGAAGAGGAGGAAGACTGTAAGGCCCACGGTCACCTAGGGTCGTGAGTTAAAAGTTCAGTGCTACAGAATCGCCTGATAAAGATCTGTAAGCAGTTGGGAGGTAAGAATTCAGAGTTTGATCAGCCCTGCTACCCATCCAAATCCTATAGTTAGTTTGGCTAGCTCCCTGCATTGAGGTACCATGTGCCTGGCACTTGGATAAGCACCTCATTGCGTTACCCACAGGCAGCGTCTCATTTATCCTACATCACGTCAGCCATCCTAAGAACAGTGTTACCGGGGCACCTGGGTGGCTCAGTCGGTTAAGCGTCCATCTTCGGCTCAGGCCATGATCTCACAGTTCGTGGGTTCGAGCCCCACGCAGGCTCTGTGCTGACAGCTCAGGACCTGGAGCCTGCTTCGGATTCTGTGTCTCCCCCCCTCCCGCCCACCGCCCCGACCCTCCCCTACTGTGCATGCGTGCACACGTTCTCTCTCTCTTTCTCTCTCTCTCAAAAATAAATAAATAAACTTAAAAACCAAAAACCAAAAACAACGTTACCAGCCCCATTTTCCAGACGAAGAAACTTAAGACTTGGAGAGGTGACTTTGAAGTATTTTAACCCAAACAGTCTGACTACAGAGCCCACCCTTTTAACCATCTCTTTGTTCCAGAGTGCAATGCGCTTCTAGAAGACTTGTGCAGAGCAGATAGTTTATCTGACCCTGCCTGCCACCTGGAAGGTCTGACAAAGGAGTCACACTTTGTCCCTAAGGTCACGTGAAGTAATAACAGACACACTAACCGGCTGTCGTGCAGGGTGCTACGTCATTCATTTGGAATGGAAAGGGGGCGGGTGCTTTTTATTTTTAAAACCACAGGTATTTGTTTTTCTACCGCATAGGATCGTGTTCTGTTCCCCAATTTTCGACCACTTTCAAGTGTGAAAATTTCAAATGTGAATTTCAGCTGGTATCGAAAGAAGCAGTCCTTTTTGCAGGGGTATTTTTTGGTTGATCAGTTTGTTCACTTGTTGAGTGAATGTTGGCTGAGCATCTTCTCTGGGCCAGGTACCATGTCAGCACTGGGGATGCGGGCATGAGAAGGGCAAGTGTGGTCCTCAGTGAGTTTGCATTCTTGTGAGGAGAGAAGCACGTCAGTAAATCGCTTCCCAAGATCGTTTCAGACACTGGAAAGCACGGAGGTAGATGGCGAGATGGAGGAAGGCCTGGTGCGTCTTTGCTTTTTTAAAAACAGCTTAATTGACATATAATTCACGTATACGATTGACTCATTTAAAGTGTAGAATCCAGTGTGGCTTGTTTTTTAGTAGCTCACTGGGTTGTGCAACCATCACCAGATTCTAATTTTAGAACATTTATGTCCCCTCACCAAAAGAAACCTCATACTCATTGGCAACCCCTCTCGTGCCCTCTCCCCTTCCCTCAATCTTGGCAGCCACTGATCTACCCTCTGTCCCTAAAAGTTTGCCTATTCTGGATACCATCAGTGGTCTTTGGGGACCGGCTTCCTTCACTTAGCATAAATGCTGTCAGGATTCATCCATGTCGTAGCAGGTGTCAGAACTTCATTTCTTCTATTGTCAAGTAATATTCTGTTGTTTGGATATGCCACACTTTATTTATTCGTTCATCGACCTTTGAGTTATCTCCACCTTTTGATTATTATGCATGATGCTGCTGTGAGCTTTTCGTGTACAAATCATGTGGATAGATGTTTTCATTCCTCTCGGGTATATGCCTAGGGATGGAATTGCAGGGGTGTAGGGTAACCGTGTTTGATCCTGTGAGGAACTGACGGATATTTTCCACAGCAGCTGCACCGTTTTGCATTTGCAGCAGCAGTGTGGGAGTGTTCCAGTCCCCCAGCCTTCACCAACGCTTGCTTTGTTTTCGGTCTTTTTGATTATACCTAGTAGGTTAGAAGTAGTAGCTTGTGTCAGTTTGGGCATTTCCCTGGTGACTAATGACGGTGATTTCGTATGCTTGTTGCTCATTTGTGTATTTCATCTAGAGAGATGTCTGTTGAAATTCTTGGGTCATTTCAGTTGGATTATTTGCCTTTTGTTTTGGATTATAGGAGTTGTTTACCTTTCCTGCGTGCAAGTCCCTAGCAGGCATGCGACTTGTACCTACTCTCTTCCATTCTGTAGTCTGTCTTTTCACTTTCTTGATGGCGTCACTGGCAGCACAAAATACCGTCTTAGTTTCGGACGTGCAGCGTCATGATTGGATATTTGTATGTATTGCCAAACGATCACCACAGTAAGTCTAAAGTTTTAAAGTTTGATGAAATCCAACTTGTCTCATTTTTCTTTTGTCACTTTTGATGTTATATCTAAGAAACCATTACCAAATCCAAGGTCACAAAAGTTTTATCCCTAAGTTTTCTTCTAAGTTTCTAGTTTTAACTCTTACATTCAGGGCTGTGCTCCATTTGGAGTTAGTTTTTGTATATGGTGAAGTAAGGGCCCAGATTTGTTCTTTTGTATGTGAAATACCCAGTTGTGCCAGCACCACTTGTTGAAAAGAACATTCATTCCTCCACTGAATGGCCTTGAGACCCTTGTTAAGAATCCGTTGGCCGAAGACACGTGGGTCTATTTCTGGGCTGTCCGTTCCATTCCGTTGTTCTGTGTGCCTGTCCTCATACCAGTACCACGCTGCCCTGATTACTGCAACTCCATAATAGAAGATTTTAAAGTCCAGAAGCATGAGTCCTCTAATTTTATTCTTCTTTTCCCCACATAGTCTTGGCTGTTCCGTGTTTCTTTTATTTCCATACTTACTTTAGGGTTAGATTGTCAATTTCTGCAAAAAAAAAAAAAAAAGCCAGCTGGGATTCTCATAGGGATTACATTGAATCTGTAAATCAATTTGGGGAGTATCGACATTTTAATAATATTAGCTCTTGATTCATTTATTTAGATTGTCTCAATTTCTTTCAGCAACGTTTTGTAGTTTTTAGTGTAGGTCTGGCACTTCTTGTGTTAAATTTATGCCTACGTATTTTATTCTTTTTGAGGATATTGCCAATGGAAGCTTTTTGTTTTCGTTCTGTTTTTATTGAAGTAGAGTTGACATACAGTGTTATGTTAGTTTCAGGTGTAGAACGCAGTGATTCGGCATCTCTGTGTGCTCACAAGTGTGGCCCCCTCTGTCACCATACAGTGCTTTTGCAGTGTCACTGGACTATATTCCCTGGTTGTCCCTTTCGTTCCAATGACTTACTCATTCCATAACTGGAAGCCCGTATCTCCCACTGCCTGTCACCCACTTTTCCCATTCCCCACCCCTTCCCTCTGCCTCCGTCCTCATCCGTTCCCTGTAGTGTAAATGGAAGCTTTTTAAAATTTCATCTTGGAATGTTCATTTCTACTGTTTAGAAATCCAACAGACACTTACCTATCGATCTTGTATCCTGTGGCTTTGCTGAGTTTGTTTATTAGTACTAATAGCCTTTTAATAGATTGCTTGGGATTTTCCATATACAAGATCAGCTACAAATAGACATCGTTTTCTGTCTCCCTTTCCAATCTGGATGGCTTTTGTTAAGAGTATGACACCAAATAGGAATGGTGAGAACAGACACCCTAGTCTCATTCCTGATCTTGGAGAGAAACCATCCAGTCTTTCACTATGTTCCAGAGGGTTTTTGAATACCTTAGTGCGATTTCAGTCCCCGATGCTAACTCTGAGGCTGTGCCTGTGCTGCCTGGTGACCTTCCCTAAAGGTTGATCCAGAAGGGCCTTCCTTTCCAGTTCGTACAACCTGCACCCCTGTGATTCTGCTGTGGTGTTCTTTCTTCTTAGCTGGTTCCCTTAGACTTGGGTCAGCTCATCCTACAAACTCTGTAGAGGACACCCAAAGTGTTTGTGGGTTCTTTTCCCACGGCTGTTTGACCATCTCTGACTTCCACAATCCTGAACAACCCAACTACATGGAAATTGCAGAAATTAAAACGTGCAAGCAGCAGCGTTTCGGCGGATCTTTCCTTTGCTTTGTAACTCTAAAACAGCCAGGGGAAACGATCTGTTTGGGGACGATGCTCGTTTCTGCAGACGGTCACGGAGCGCAGCTCCTCCCCACCCCACTTCTAACCATCGGCACCTCCTTGTTTTCAGACTCTCAGCGCTCCCATCTCTCCTCCTTCACCATGAAGCTCAAGGACAAGTTCCACTCGCCCAAAATCAAGCGAACGCCGTCCAAGAAGGGAAAACCAGCTGAGGTGTCGGTGAAAGTCCCGGAGAAGCCTGTGAACAAAGTAAGCGGACTCTCTCTAGGTGTCTGTCCTGGCCTTCGCCTACTTCGAGCAGTCGGAGTTTGTGCTGTGTTTAAGTTCACCCCCTGGGGATCAGCTTCCACTGCAGAACACGGATTTCGTAGCATTCCCGTGCTGCCAGGCAGGGGCCTGGAGTGTCCTTGCGAAATGTGAGCCTTTGGGATGGCGAGTGTTTCTCCTGTTAATCAGAGTCAGGTTCTGTTGGCTGAAGCAGTTCTCCTTTCCCAGATGTATCATCCTCTGGGCATTCAGAACAGCTCAGTGCATCATGTTTACGCCCCAGGATGCCACCTGCCTGCCCCCAGAGAGCCCCACGTTGCCCTGGCACGCACACACATAGAGGGAGCTTTGTGACGTCCAGAACGTCCTTCGTTTGGCTTTAGGGCCCATGCTCTGAGACATGTCAAATCCTTGAAACCCAGCCAAGGATGTCCTCAAGCACTAGTAACCTCAGCAGGGCCAGTGAAGCCAGATACGTTGAAACAGCTGTAGATTTTCATCAACCCCTCCCTTCAGCCTGAAACGGCCATTTCAAGCTCTGTAGGAATCCAGGTTTCCTCTCTTCCAGGAGGCAACAGACAGATTTCTACCAGAGGGCTACCCTATCCCCTTGGATCTGGAGCAGCAGGCAGTAGAATTTATGTCCACCAGTGCTGTGGCTTCCAGGTCTCAAAGGCAGAAGGTCAGTGTGACGTTAAGAACAATTGGGTTTGCCTTGCCTTCTACTGCAGAATCCTGGCCCATGGTTTTGGGGATGGAAAAAAAAAATCTCTTGCAATATCCCTGTGTTGAATTGGGTGGCGACTGTGGGCTCGATCGTTCAGGAAACAGTCCAAGGGGCCTCGGGTAAAATTAAGAGTTTATCCAAGCCCCTGTGGTCTTTGGAGAGAGTTCAGCACTCCTTGACGAAACCTTGGGGGTCCTTGCTAGGGTGGGTTTGGGTGTGCTGCTTGGGTGCAACGGGTTCTGGGGGAAGTGGGGAAGTCTTCTCTCTCAGGACCAGCTCTTTTTCCCTTGAGTTGCTAAGATGATCTGGGCAGTTAAGAAGGGAAGGGCGTCTGCAGTAACAGGTGCTCTGTGAGGCATCTGGCAAGCTCAGTGTGGTGAGTGCACTCAGAACCGAGCCCTGCGAGAGCCAGGGACACCTTTTGTGCCACTGACGCTTATCCAGCTGCGGCACTAACGTGCTGGCTGCTCTACACTCGCTCCTACTTAACACTCCTAACAGCCCTGGAGGACGGAAACTTACTTTGCAGAAAAGGAAACTGGGCCTGTAGGAAGATGAAGCATTCACCATCACACAGGAAAGGTAGCGAGGCTGCCGCACACCCAAGTCAAAACTCTTGCGACGCGTTCCTCGTCACGAAAGCCAGAATGTAAGTGTTAACGCTCACACGTGACTGGACAGAAAAGCAAAATTAGCCCCCGCAACGTAGAATAAACACAAGCCTTGTAGAGAAACGCGGCCTCTCTCCAGGGCCCGCCCAGAGCGTAGCCGGTGGAAGAGCTTTCGTCATAGCCGTCAAGTCAATGCCACTGGCAAACACACGCCACGATTCTCGCGTTTTACGGCGTACCTGTATTTTTGTTTTGTTTGTACTTTGGCCAGCAGGATATCTTAAAATTCTAGTTAGAAGTGGAGACAATTAAGGTTTTAAGTCCAAAAGTCGTTTGTTGAATAACCCTTTTTCCCGCCTCATCTGGTAGCAAAAGAGGCTGAAGAAAAAGAGGAAATAAAGTATTCAGTGTTTGCCAGATTGGTCAAATTCCAGATTGAAGAAGAATAGTGATAGAGTGGAAGATCAGTGTGTGCCAGAGTCATTTTCCGGGTCGCTCCGTACGGCCCCCTCTGGGAGCCGAGTCCGGTAACGGAGCCCACGCACGGTGCCGGTGGCCCCTGTGGCACTCGAGCAGGCAGTCGAGGGTGAAGTGACTTCCAACAACCGCGTTCTAGCAGTTGGCGCCGGGAAGAGACTGGTTCAGCCACTCGGTTCTTGGAACTTTTCCCCCTTTCTTCTTTCCTCCGAGAGAGGTCCCTGGGGGGAATTCGGTGCTAAAGTGTCCTTCGCTTGGTACGGGTTCCTGCAGATTCCAGCAGACGTTGGCAACGTCTGGAGACACTTTGAGTTGTCACGACTCGAAAGGTGAAGCAGGTGTTACTAGGGCTGGTGGATAGCAGCCAGGGGTGCTCGTACACATCCTACATGGGACGGCCCTGCCCACAACGGAGAATTATCCACCCCAAGACATCAGTAGTGCTGCCGCTTAGAACCCCCTATTCTGTAGCCAGGAACTGTGAGTATGAGCTTTACCCAGGAAGACTGCTCCTCTGGTTTTTGGTTGTCGCCCTTTAAGAAGGGTTGAGTCACTCCACTCTGCCCCAAGTCAGCTGCCTGAGACGATATGAGCACAAACCCGTTGTCTCGTAGAGGCCCACAGGCACAACTGGAGGTGTGGGGAGCCTGCCAACATGTGTGAACTTAGAAGACCGTCGAAGAAATCTGAAAACACGCGTGTCATTTGCTGTCATTTAATCCCAGTCTCTATGCCTGCCATTCCCTGTCTAAACGCACGGGAAACTTGTCGCCCGGGAGATAGCAGCACAGATTCAGGTCCATGTACGGCTTACGGAGGGTCTCTCATTGCCTAGGCCCTGTCCCAGGTGATTTCACGTGCTGTCCTACTTACTCCTCTCCATAACTGTGTGCAAAACCTCTTATTATTCCAAATGTACGGACTTTGGGCTCTGGCCCAAGTTTTCTTGATCAAAATCTGGTTTTCCCTTAAGTTTTATGCACTACCTCTATGCACATTCTTATTCACGTCCCCACATCGGGGGGGGGGGGGAGCGGATATCAGGTAATATCCTCCCCATTTTTCAGATGAGGAGCCTGAAGTCACTGGCTCCCAAGCCCAGTGGTGGCTTCGAACCTAGTCCCTCCCCTGGCACCTCTACCTTCATGTAGCTTCCCGGTTTGTGGAGGGACAGTGGCTGGTGCCTCATCCCCCACAGCAGGGAGGCTGTGCCCGGGTGGGGGCACCTGCCTCTGAGCTTGTGCAGCTGGGCGACAGAGCAGAGCCAGAGCTCTGGGTTCCCGGTTCTGGCGAGTGCTCCGGCTACTTGTCTCCTTGTAAACTCTTCTGACCGCTGGCTGCATTTTGCAAGAAGTCGGAGCTGTTCAGGAGCAGAGGCGCTTTGAACGCACAACACTCAGAGGCCATTAATTCTGGGAGTGCAGTTTGCTGGAGAGTTAATGGATGAAACCAGACTCTGCTAAGCTGTCGGCTCCTTCAGTAGGAGCCCAGGGCGGCTTGGCTATTCAGTGGCTCATTGGATCTCTCTGCAAATGATGGGAAGATTCTTTTTGCTTCAAAGTGCCTTCCTGCCCCTTCTGGGTGCCTCCCATCTCCAGGTCAGCCCCTTTCTCCCTAGCAAACCTGATGACATTTCCTTTCTTTCTTTCTTTTTTAATTTTTTTTTTTTTAGCGTTTATTTTTGAGAGAGAAAGACAGCGTGAGCAGGGGAAGGGCAGAGAGAGGGAGACGCAGAATCCGAAGCAGGCTCCAGGCTCCGAGCCGTCAGCACAGAGCCCGACGCAGGGCTCAAACTCATGAACTGTGAGATCGTGACCTGATCCGAGGTCGGATGCTTGACCGACTGAGCCACCCAGGCGCCCCCCGATGAGATTTTCTTATAAGGTTTCCTGCTTCCTCCCCATCTTTCATCATTCCTGGTTCCATACACGTCCCGATGTGCTGAGACAGCAGTGCTGTGGTCAGGGTCCTCTGGCCACGCTGGCCACCGGCGTTTCAGTCACACTGATGTCTGAGTGTGACTCCTTCATACTCACGTTCCTTGTGGCCCTGGCAGGCGATGGCAAGGCGGAGAGCTCTTGTCTGTGAGGCGGAAAACAAGTGCCTGGCCTCAAAAACAGTAAATAAACATGTGAGGTGATGAGAAGATGAAAGGTGGGGGTAATGAGGCTCCAGTGATGGGGGGAGTGGGGAGGGGGGACAGGCACTCCCCGCCTTAGAGAATCCGCTCTTTGTGGTCTGCAGACCCCCTTTGGGGAAGTTTCCCGTGGAGAAGAATTGAGTCGGGTCTTCGAACGTTGTCTGATTAGAGAAGCTGTTTACTTCTTGATCCCATTTACCTATTTTCTTTTGCTCTTCCCATGGAATAAATGCCTCGAGTATTGAATGTTATTTAAAATGACATTGTCCATCATTTGAGAAGAGAAGAGTTAGTGTTCAGAATCATAATCACTTCTTATGTGTCATTGGTGTATCTCCTTAGAGATTATTGTTTAAATCAGCTTTTTTCTAGAAATGTTCTTCTTGCCCTTGGGTGCTTTTATTTGTATGTTCGCTAGACCTCAGAGAGCCCACAGGTGGCAGCTTTCCTCATACACAGCAATCGCGATTTGCGTTGGACGTGTAATCAGTTCTACTTGAATAGGGTATCCATTTTTGGATTTATCTGTCTTGTAGATCATCTTTGATTTCCCTTCCCTGCCAGCCAGCTGGGACCCGGGCCTCTGACCTGAGGGCCATATAGAGGGAGGTTGGGGAAAGGAACCAAGGGGTGCGTGTGCCCACTGACTGGATTTGAGGCATCCTGTAGTCAAGGAGAAAAGATTTGGGCATGGGAGTTTGAATGCTGCTAAGTGCAGGGCTCCGGAGTTTATTTTCCTCCTAGCTGTGCTTTCTTCGGGAGCAGAGGAACTATGGATGCTGTTAGCACTTGCTACACGAGTGATGATTGAATCATTGCTACCTGCCCTAGCACCTTCCCCTTTTCACCCCAGAGCATCCACCCCTTCTAACCCTGGGGTTTCTAGACCCTTTGGGTGAGCCAAGCCATTTCATTGAGAGGGAACTGCATCTTTGGATTCAGTGTGGGAATCTAGTGAGGGGTCCTGGGAGAGTGGGCTTTGAACACGAATGCCTCTGACCATCTTCTACTGTCCCTCAGATCTTTGAAAGGCCTGGGGTCTCTTGATTTGGCTTACTGGATGGATAGGCACCGTGAGATTTAACTGCGGGTTCGCTAAGCTTGCTACAGCCATCAGCAAATTAGTCCTCACTATGCTTAATGAGTGGTGCTATCTCAGTGTGGTAGAGAAGGATCCTCGAAGCAGTTTTCAAGACCTCAGCCACATCAGTCTCTACCAGGAAGGGAATTCAGAAATCTCTGAATGAACTTTCTTGGTCCGAGCTCCCTTCTGCTTCCTAGCCTAGCCTCTGTATCCTGACTGCAATCCTTAGAAAGTAATTTGGCTTGGTTTCTGCAGCAAGAAGTCTCTTCTGCTTGCATCAGTCTCCAGCTAGTCGATAGGAAATCGTACTTTATTTTTTTCGAAACCGCTCCCTTTAATCTCTCTCCTCCCTCCTTATGCTTAACATTTCCTTTCAGAACCTGAGCTGGCTGGAAGAGAAAGAGAAGGAGGTCGTTAGTGCCTTGCGCTACTTCAAGACCATTGTGGACAAAATGGCTATTGATAAGAAGGTACTGGAGATGCTTCCAGGGTCAGCCAGTAAGGTGCTGGAGGCCATCTTACCCCTGGTGCAGAGCGACCCTCGAATTCAGCACAGGTGAGTTGCCCTGAAATCCTTGACTGTGTCAGAGCAAGGAAGGCCTACAGGCGTCTTGGTTTGGGGGCACTTCAAACTTAGGGCTCCTGGGAAGAGTGAAGAGTGCGGGGAGGGAAAAGAGCCTTCTCCCCACCCTTCACAGCTATGACTCGATGCTCTCCCAAGGTCGAGGTCGTTGTTACTCATGAGGCCTCGACCCTGAGGGAGATCTCTAGCCTTGCTTGGGATGTAGCCACAGGGTAAGTCTGTGGTGGTTTCTTGGCCTTAGGTCATTGGCAATAATCACATTGATTTGGACACATTTCTAGTACCCTTCCATTAGCCGTGGTGTGTTACGACATTAAATCCTATTAATATCCAGCCTGGTAGAGACCTCAACTGCCTAGCTGATTAGGCCAAAAGAGATCGAGAATCCCATTCGAGCATGGATTAATGAAACCTTTAACTGTATCAGACCAGGATCTCCCAGACAGCACCCAGATTCCCTGGAAGCCAGGGATGTCGGGAGGAGTCAGCCTGCATCCCAGCGAGCTTTGGTTGAGGAACACTTTCCGCTAGAGTGCGTTTTCCCATCAGAGTCTGGGAGCAGCTTGCTCTGGTCTTCACTGTTAGGTAGAGAAGGAAAAGGGGTACTCGGTGTGGTCTTAGCTGAGGCCTAGCAGAGGTGCCCGCTGGCTCTGTGTTTCTTTTCTGGTACCTGCTCAGGATAAACGCAGCTGTGTTTTCTGTTCCTTGAGATGGTTTGGTGTTCGTCCAGCCCCATGAGATTGAGCTTTTGTGAACTGCTTTCAGAACTTGGCAACGAAGTGCATAGTTTTCTTCTTCTGGGAGATCATGCAAACAAGTGTCTTTATTTCCAAGAAGCTCTCTGGCCTGGACCTTCCACCCTGGAGTTTCAGCTGACCTCTGTAGACTGTGGTCTTTTGGCCAGTTGGTGGCGGAGGAAAAAACTGTCGGGATGACTTTGCCCTGCTACTGTCTTTGCTTTCCAGGCCGTGCTCCTGTCACCGAGGAGGAGCCTGGGGAAATGAGTCCCTTCATGCCCTGCTGAGTGGCCGCCTCGCACAGAGTGCTTTGTGTGCTGGGCTTGAGACCGAGTACCGTGTCCTTCCCGTAGTTAACCCCGTGCCCAGCTCGTAGAAGGGCCTGGTGCCGTTCTCCTTTGAGGGGATGTGCCCAACAGTGCGCTAGGGTCAGATGTGTAGATGGCTTTTTATGCAGAGTTCTCCTCCACCCCTTTTCGTGTGAGTGTCCCTACCGCGGTGGAGTTCGAACCTAGTGGTACCGAGCAGAGCTCTGTTGGGATTTGAAGGAGGGAGAGTTAGAGGAGACTCCGTGGCTCAATTAAACTTCCCGCAGGAGAAGATGCTCGAGCGGGACCTGAAGGAAGGGTGGGAATGGGCGCAAACACTGAGATCAAGCGGTAGGACAGTGGTTTGGGGGCATTTTTTGTCTATGGGGAGATCTTGTAACTATTTTGTAGTTGGCAAAAATTATTTCACGTCTCTAGCAGTTTCCTAGAGGGAAGGAGAAATGCCCGGGTGTGGCCATAAGGAACGATGATTTTCTTTTCTCTGGCAGTCCTTTGGCTGATGCCACTTAAGGGATGTTTCTTCCTGAGATTCTCGCAAAGCCAACGGATGATCTTTTTCTCGACCACCCTGATATCTCCTCTTCAAAGGTTTCTCTTAGGTTCCTTCCGTCATCATTCCTCCCGGTGCAGTTTGTGAGCTACGAAGGTGTTTCCCGCCTTCTGCTCAGAGCATCTCTGTGGGTTGGGTCCCAGCTGGTGGGCCCTTCGTCTCCGTCCCCTAGGGTGCTGGGACAGTGGCGGAGCGGTCTTTGAACAAGCAGCGGGCTGTTCAACGTGAACAGTGAGTGGAGGAACCTTCTCCCGCGCTGGGGCGTCTGTGGTGCACGGAGACGTGTGGCCGCTGGACATTCTCCTCGTTACGGGACCCTCCTTCCTTTCTTAATGTCTCAGCCCCTGACACAGAGGAGTATTCCACGCTAAGGCTGTGAAGCGTGGCCACGACTGCCAAATTCTTCAGGTGCTTTCAGGATGTTACCATTCAATGCAGGTAGAAATCGAGCATTATGTAAACGTGTCTGCCTGCCTCCTTTTCATCTAGTTCTGGCCAGTAGTTTAACAGTGTGATTGACGCTTTGGCAGAATCCCCCACGGGCACTTTGGCAGAAGGTGGCCGTCTTGGTTGAAAGAGGCCTCACCTGGCCCTGCCGGGAGGAGGCGGAGGAGGCTTGGAGTTGCTAGAAGGGCCATCCCCCCACCTCCTGCAGGATGGCACCACCGATGGCCCAGCCCCTAGGGGAGACCAGTTCTTGTCCCCTTCAGCAGCCCTCTTTCCAGCACCCGGCACTTTCACTCATACTCTTCTCTGAGGCAGCCCAACCCTGGCTCTCCCGGGGCCCCTTTGGTAAATTGTTCTGGTTTCTAAGGGGACTGGAGTTTGCTTTCATTGCTTCTGACTGCTCTCTTCTCCTGCTGGAACACGCACAGAGCGGAATGAGTGGCTAAATGGAAATTGTAGATCTCCTGGAAAGTGTTTGCCCATCACCTGATTCTGAAGAGCTTCTTGCTAGAGCTTTGTTTGTTTCAGGGTTTTGTTATAAGCAGCTTTGTTTTCAGAAGCTGTCTTAATCATGTCTTACAGTATTGTATCTTTTCCTTCAAATTCTATCTTGGGCTGCTCAATATCTCCTTCATTCTTTTTCTCCCCCAACCTTTTTTTTTTTTTTTTTTTTTTTTGAGGGGAAGAAGGGGCATTCCACAAATTTTCCATATTTTTGCCCTTCCTCTCTTATGGTACATAATATTTAAAATGGAAAGATAATCCTTTCCATAATTCCTAGAGAAAAGTACCTCCGGTTACTTAAAAATGTGTGGAACATATATAGAGTGGACATCTGGGCCTCCCCCTCCCCAATCAGCGAGGCATCCGCAAGTAGCCGGGCCTTCCGTTCGCGGTGAGCGGTCGACGCCTCCGCCAGCAGAGGCCTCCTCGCCCCTCATCCGTTGTCCTTCTGGAAATGCTCTTCATGAGTGCGGGGCTCTGGCAGGCCTGCCATGGTTATGGTGCAGAGAGTGGAGCTCAGCCCACGTTGGAAGGAATTCTGGTGAGCTACAGACCATTCGAGCTCACGTTTAGAGGCTGTTTCGGTAGAGGATCCTGCCTGCTGAAATGCCACGCACCCGCTGGCTCCTTGTGGCCCATCTAACATGAGTGTTAGTCTGAGAACGAGAAGCGTGTAGTGCTTTTGACCCATGATTAGCAGCTAGGAGGAGGGGAGGGAGGGGAGGGGAGGGAGAGGTCAGGGTCCTGCAGAGGGGGGTGGGGGGGTGGGGTGGCGGGAAGTTTGAAGAAGCATGTCAGCTGTGGAAATAAGCACATAAACTGTGGCGGGATTTTTATCTGTCATGTTTGGAAAATGGAAACAGTCTTATAACGGGCTAGAATATAAAGCTGTGTACGGTGTATGTTGGATTTATAAGGGCATAGATTCAGGGGAGCGTTTGTCACGAAAAGGAGGTGTGGGTCTTCCGGAGAGAAAGGGTTAGAAGCGAGCCCTTGTCTCCGGGAAACCGGTTCTGTATCAAACAGTAGCTTCAAGTGACGGCCGTGCTTCAGAGGGTTCACCTTCTTTAAGAAACTCTTCTCTTGCCCCCAGCTCAGCCCTCTCCTCCTGCTACAGCCGGGTGTACCAAAGTCTCGCCAACCTCATCCGCTGGTCTGACCAAGTGATGCTGGAAGGGGTGAACTCAGAAGATAAAGAGGTGGTCACGACGGTGAAAGGGGTCATCAAGGCCGTGCTGGACGGAGTGAAGGTAGGACACGGGCTGCCAGCGGCCTCCCCGCTGGGCGTCTGTCACACAACAACTTGTTCCCAAGCTTCACGCGTTGGGACGAACGTCTCCGAGCGTCTCTGGTGTTGCTGCTCGGTCCGACGGCCGTTTAATTCTCTCCGGGACACATGGCTCTCAGAGCACTAAAGCCTTTGGCCTGATCGTCTCGATGCTGGAAAAGCTGCCAGAAGCGGTCAGCCTTGCTCGAGCACGTAGTCAGCCCTCAGTGAGGCTCTGTGGTACAGCTCTGACTGTGTGTACCTGCCTGCTAGACAGAACGCAGAGGAAGTTGTCTCTGCGCTGACTGGTCGCAAAGCTCTCAGCAAGTCGACCGCCACCGTTTCACATTCTGAGAACTTCTGTGATTCTTGGTAGAAAAGTCGGATTGAGATGAGTAAGGAATGAAACTGGGTCTGACGTTCTGGAATTTACCGGCCAGAGAGGTCGGGAACAGCGTGATGGGAAATTACGAAACCTAGTTGTGGTGGGAAGCAGAGGCCACAGAGGGTCCGGGATAAACTCTAATTGACACAGTAGGTCCTATGGGTGAGGAGCAAGACAGGATGTAAGTACGAGGCAGCCGAGGGCCTTCGGGTCGGGATTCGTGCCGTGGGCAGTGGGAAAGTGGAGACCTGCAGGTCCGTGAGGCCATGTTAGCAGTGGAAAGAGGGCTAGTCTGGGGCCTGCCCGGCTAGGTTTGAATCCAAGCTCACCACTTACTAGTCTGTGAGCTTAAGCAATCTATTCGGTCTAGGGTTCTACACCTCAATTAGCTCATCTGTGAATTGGGTATGATGATAGTGCCGTATACCCTAGGGTTGTGGGAAGTGTTAAATTAATACATGGAAAGCTCTTAGAACAACACCTAGTACATACTAAGCACTCAGACTTTAGCTGCTATTCCTTATTAATTTTGTGGTGCTAGGTGTGTGCTTTGGAGGCCGGTCTCTTGGCTTAGGGGAAGGAAAAAACAGCTGTGTCCTCCTCCTTTCCACGCCCTTCAGTTCAGAGTCGTAGCTGAGGTGCTTAACCTAGGTCCAAGAAAACCTCCTTCACCACTCAGCCGTCCCAGCAGATTCCTAAAAGCTGTCTCCTTGGATTGACGTCCCGCGGAAGTTCCGGAGAGTCGAGTAAGGATGCCCAGATGGTAAAAGTCACAGAGGGAAGGCTAAGAAAGCCTAGCTTAGCATTACGACTTGCTCTAGAATGAACCGTGTCGACTGGGGCCACATAAGTAGGGCCGCTGTGTCGGTGGGACGTCAGGAAGCTCATGTAGAGAGAGGCTCGGCTGGATGCCACCACGTCTCCTCTGCCGGCCCAGGCTCTGTGCATTCCCCAGAGCATATTAGGTCCTGCCATGTCTGTGTGGGCCAGGGAGACTTAAGGGTAAAGGCCCAGAGTGGCCCGTCCTGTAAGGCCTGGTGTCACTTTCCAGATTCTGGAGTGTAGCCATACGCATTTTCCCCGTCGCTTTCCCCTGGAGCTCTTGGAGGTCGGCAGTGCAGAATGAGACGTGACCTGGGTCGCACGTCACCAGCAGAGCGTGTGGAATTCTGGCTCACGCACCCCTTGCTCTTCCTGCCCAGGCTTCTGGAAATGCTGTTGTTTTGCAGGTGACATTGTTCAGGTTTCCTTCTACTGAATTATAACGAGATGTGTGAAACAAGTTAGAGTGCCCAAAATAGACGAGATGGAGTTTCTGTGTGTGAAGCTTTGTCACGTTCCCAAGTAACTTCTCGTTTATGGGATCGTTAAAGCACCCCAGTATCCACTGAAAGGCGTGTCGAAAAGAAAAATTTCTCTGATTTTTCAAACTGACCAATGAGAGAGGGAGAGAGGAACCTCCAGATTATGAACCTGCCAGTGTCTGGACACAAAGAACATTTCCACGATTTTTTTTAAGTTGTTTATTTCGAGAGAGAGAGTGCAAGTGGGGGAGAAGCAGAGAGAGAGGGAGACAGAGAATCCGAAGCAGGCCCTGCACTGTCAGCGCAGAGCCCCATGTGGGGCTCGAACTCATGAGCCGCGAGATCGTGACCTGAGCCGAAACCGAGAGTCAGATGCTCAACCGACTGAGCCACTCAGGTGCCCTTCCACAATTGTTTTTAAAATACTTGACCCAGGGGCGCCTGGGTGGCTCAGTCGTTAGAACTTCCAGCTCTTGATTTTGACTCGGGTTATGATCCAAAAGCTGTGGGATCGAGCTCTGCAGTGAGCATGGTGCCTGCTTGAGATTCCCTCCCTCTGTCCCTCGCTCTCTCTTTCTTTCTCTCCTCCCCCTCCCCCTTCACCTCCCCCTCCCATATTTTCCCCCTCCCTCCCCCTCCCAAAATAAGAAAAATAAAAAATACTTGACCCAGAGCGAAGACTCTAGGGGATGACCTCTCTGGGTCCAGTTTTGTTTCATTTATTCAGGATTCCCTTCTCAAGAGGCTCCTCGAGTGCCAGCCGGTGCCATACGATTGGGAATGTAGTGATACCCCTGCCACAGTCCCTGACCATTAGCTGAGGATCTGCGGAGGGAGAAGGACAGCGGAGCTTGTCATTCTGTAATCATGACGAGGTCTAGTGTTATAAGAGAAAGTGGCACGTGGCCTCACTTGGTCGGGTGTTTGGCTCACCTTCCCTTTTCAGGGTGGTCAGAGACTCTGCCCTGAGGACGAGACGGGCCAAAGGCAGAAAGGGGTGTGCAGGAGTCGGCCTGCCTCTGGAAGTGTGTTGCAGCTGGAATCGGTCGAGGGAGCAGGGACGGTCCGAACACTGTGCTGTTGGCGTTTGTTGTTGAGATGTCATAGTAGCAACAGCTGACGTTTAGTCCCTCCCGATGCTCATAACGACTCTTGCCGTGGGTGTGATTGCCCCTTCGCAGGTGTGGGAACAGGCCGAGGCAGCCCAGTGGTCAGCGGTGAGGTCGTGACTCCCACCCGGGGCTGCCGGACCCCAGACCCCGCGCGCCTCCCGTCACCCTCGGCCTCCCCCCACGTGAGGGAGACCCAGCTTAGCCCAGGGACTGCCTGTGCGTCCCCCCTCGCCGCCAGCTGGCCTCCAGCCCCTCTCCTGTCCCCATCGGGCTGAAGACACCGTATAAGCCTGGGTCGTGGTGGGGTGAGTGAGCGTCAGTTCGCCGGCAGGGACGGGGCCGCGCAGAGATGTGAGGATGTCGTCATCCCGCTCGTAGGAGAGAGGTTGGCGCGTGCCTTTAAAGTGACTCACCATCTTCCAAGTAACTCATTCAGTTGTTAACTGGAATTCTTTTTTTGAACGGTCGAAGAGGTATTTTCAAACAGGGTTGCTGTGCTTCTGTCCCTGAATGGGGGTAGCACCTCTTATTATTTAAAGCCCTGAGTAAATGTCACTTGCTAGCTCTGTAACCTTGGGCAAGTGACTTGTGTGAGTTTCGAGTAGATTTTTGAATGTTTACCCTGAAGAACTGGAGAAAGGTCAAGAAAGAGAACGTATATGAAGTACCTGGCCAGTAAGTGCTAGGTGCCCAGTAAATGGCGGGTAGGCACCAATCACCATGGAAATGTTAGCGTCCGGGATGGCTTGCGCGCGCCCGTCTTTGACGGTGCTTGCGGTTCGCTTCCGTGCATCTCCGGTCGAAAGACAGACCTGTCGCTATCACCTGATCTGGCCCCGGGCAGGTGCTCTGCTGGTGGGGCCTGAGGCCCAGAGAGGATGGTGACCGTCTGAGGAAGGAATCGAAAGGCCCTCGCTTTCCCTAGCACCCGGCTCTCTGTGGCCCAGCCTCTCTGGCTCCAGCAGGTGACCCGGCTTGTCCTTCGGAAGCCAGTGTGCCAGCTCTTCGTGCCCTTCCGTCTAAACATCAGCCTTTCTTCTTGTCTCAGGTGCACCGTCTCTTACCCAGCTCCCTGGGCTCCGCTTGCCCTCTTGGCACGCCCTCCCGGATGTCAGTTCTCAGACCCAGAGCCTCTTTCCCTGGCCTCCAGCTCCCCCCGGCCCTTCACACACACACTTCTGTTTTTCAGCCTTACGCCGACAGCCTTGGAGGAGAGCACCTGCAGTTCTGTCACCACCCGCACTTGCGCTCGTGTGCTGTCCCGGACCCCCTTCTTCCCCTTAACCGACAGAATAGAACAGCCCATTACTCTACCAGCAAAATGGGTTTATTCGGGAATAGCAGACAATTGCAATGCGGGACCTGCGAGCCGGGGCAAAACCACGGGCAAGTCCAACAAAGAGAGAGGATTATTTTAGGAGGAGGACGCTGGGAGGGGCTGTCCTGACCCGGAGATGGGCAGGAAGGAGTTCAGGGTGAGGGCGGTTTCTCACTGGCCGAGTCGCTGGGGTGGAGGGTCTCTCGTCGGAGACGCCGGGTCCGCCCTTCCCGCTGGGCCGGCGATCACAATGCTCTCCTGGTGAGGGTGCCTCTGCTGGGCTCTGTAAGCGACGATTCCTCCTGTAACTGAGGTCATTGGTGTGGCTCCCTTCGTAACCTCCCAGGTCCACTTTTAGTGAGCTTTGCCTGTATCAGTTTTCACTTACAACGGGAATATTTTGTAGGAAGTGTTTTTCTGACTACATCAGTCAGGATTATGTTCGACTGCAAGAAAATCCACAATAATACTGGCTTTTAAACTTATCTCTCCTTCATGGCCAAGAAGCCCACAGACGGGCAGTCTGAGGCTAATGACACTTTCACAAAATGGCCAGGCATGTGGTCGTCTCCCATCTTGCTTTCCTGCCATCCTTAGTTAGCACATAGATTCCACCTCACGGTCCCGAACGAGTGCTCCTGCTCCATCCATCGTGACTGCATTCCAGCCAGCAAGGAGGAAGAGAGAGTAGGAAGGTGCGCCCTCTCCGTTTGAGGATGCTTCCTCAAAGGCCTCACAGAACTCAGTCACACTTCATTGATCACAGCTTGGTCACATGCCCAGCTGACATTCTGCTAAAGAGGAAGAACAAGTCGTGGGGCAACTTGCTGTCCCTGCCACACTGACATCTCAAGCCATCTCTTTTATTCCTCGTTCAGCCTATTTTTTAATTTTTTGATGAAAACGTTCAAACATTTGCCAAGAAAAAAACGGGGTAATGAAGCCCCCTTACGTAGCTCCGCAGTTGTTCGCTCCTGGCCAGTCTTGTTCCTCTGCCTGCTCCCCGGGATCGCTGGAAGCAAATCGCAGATCCTGTCCTTCCTCCTGGAAATGCCCGTGCAGAGCTTGAGGCCACGGCAAGCTTTTTCTGCAAAGGGCCAGGGAATAAATACTCGAAGCCTCTCAGGCTACATACCTTCTCTGCTGCCTGTGGGTCTCTGTTGCATGTTCTTTGTCATTGGTTTATGTAATTTTTTTTTTCTTTTTAAAGAATTCTCACCTTGAGGGCCTTACAGAAAGCAAGCCCTGGGCTGGACCCCACCCGTATGCAGGGCGTAGTTTTCTGGTTTTAAACAGTTTGCTTTTCAGTTCAGGGTCCAGATAAAGCCCGTATGCTTCTTAGTGCATTAACATGCGTCTAAAGATCGCTTTTCTCTGTTTGTCCTTGCAGCTTACTTGTGTTGTTAGGAAGGGTTACTGCTGTTACAGGTCTCCCACGTTCTGGATTTTGTGCTGATGACATCCAAACAGTGTTGTCTGGCATGTTCCTCTCTCCCCTGAATTCCCTGTGAAACTAGAGGCTGAATCAGTTTCAGGTTTTTGTATTTCGAATGCTCCCTCAGTGCTGCCCTCACCTCCATCAAGAGGCACGTTTCCTTTTCTTTAAAAAAACAAACAAACAAACAAAACTGTTTTATTTATTTACTTATGAGAGAGAGAATGAGCGTGAGCAGGGGAGGAGCAGAGAGAGAGGAGAGAGATGATCTGAAGCAGGCCCAGCAGAGAGCCCGATGCAGGGCTCGAACTCACGAACCGTGAGATCGTGACCTGAGCCGAAGTTACACGCTTAACCTACTGAGCCACCCAGGCGCCCCTCCCTTTCTGATGTTAGTAGCCATCCATGATTTTTGCCTAGATCTGTTCACTGATTTAGAGTTGCAGAATGATGAGTTTCTAATTCTTCGTGCCGTTCTCTCATTTGCTGGGAAACACTTAAATCACAGACCTCCCTTGTAAACTTACGGTTTTCCTGAGTGATCATTCTCAGAGAAGAGGCAGGATCCATGCTTAATTCCTTCCTTTCCTTACCAGTTTTCAAAACAGTACCTGTCTCCTAGCACCCTTTAACATGACCGGTGAGTTGAGCTGTTTAAAATCTCATTTTGAACTCATGAATTTACACGTGCTGGCCGTGCTCCCACCCACTTTGCTTGTCCCTCTTCCTGGTCCCCAGGCCCCATCTTTGGCCACTGAAAACTTTTTTAGGCTGTTTCCTGAGTTCCCTGTGATATGACCCTAGAAGTCTTTGATAGTTTTCTTCGTAGTTGTCTTGGTATGAAAATCTGTTCCAGGCTCTTATCATCTGGTAGTTGTTTTGTTTGGGGGTGGTGATACACAGCTTCATCGGGCTGTAATTCCCACACCATATAATTCACCCACTTAAAATATACATGGTGATTTTTCTTTTTACTATAGTCACACACTTGTACAGCCATCACCACGATCCGTTTTAGGACATTTTGTCACCTTCAGAAAGTAACTGCCTACCCTTTATGCTCTCCCCTCCCCCCTCATTTCTCGCCATCCCCCACCGCCCAGCCTTAGGCAGCCTGACCTCTATAGATTTGCCCATTCTAGACATCTCGTATGCAAGGAATCGTATACTCTGTGGCCCCTTGAGACCAGCTCCCGTCACTTAGTACAATGGTTTCAGAGTTCACGCATGCCACAGCATGTATCGGTACCTCCTTTCTTTTTCTTGCCAGATGATATTCCACTCTGTGGGTGCACCGCGTTGCATTGTTTTCTCGTGGCCATCCGGACGTCTGAGTTTCCACCTTTCGGCACCCCTGAGTGAGGCTGCCGCGAACACTCCTGTACACGTTGTTACGCGGGTGTGTATTTTCATTTCTCTTGGTGGTACACCCAGGAGCACAGCGGCTGGGCCACGCGGTAACTCCGGGCTGGAAGCGGCTGCGCCATTTTCCACCCCATCTGCGGTGGATGCGGGCCTCAGCCTCTCCGGCTTCTCCACGGCCTCCGTTCCCACCTGTGCTTTTTGGCAGATGTTCATTTCCCTGAGGGCTAATGATATGGAGTCCCTTTTCGTGTGCTTATTGGCCGTCTGTGTATCTCTTTGGAGAAATGTCTGTTCAGGTCCTTTGCCCGTTTAAAAAAAGTCTTTAATCTTTATTTTTGAGAGAGAGAGAGAGAGAGAGAGAGAGAGCGAGCGCATGAGTGGGGGAGGGACAGAGAGAGAGAGGGAGACACAGACTCCGAAGCAGGCTCCAGGCTCTGAGACATCAGCACAGAGCCCGACGCGCGGCTCGAACTCACAAGAGCAAGTTCATGACCTGAGCCAAAGTCAGATGCTTAACCGACTGAGCCACCCAGGCGCCCGCTTTGCCCATTTTTAAATTGGGCTTTCGTTTTACTATTGAGTTATAAGGTACCTTGTACATTGCTTAGCACAGAACTGGAATCAGCCGTTCCTTTAGGGAGCCCTGCTTCCCTTTGCTGGGAAGTCCCATTTAGAGACCACACTGAGGGCTGATGTTCTCATCGCTGCTGGTGGCTCGCGCGGTTAGTTTCTGGAAGACAAAGCACATCCGGAGTTTCCGCTGGTACTTCCAATTCGCATTCAGCGCCACCGGGGTTTTCACTTCACCTCATCAAACGCATGTCTTAATTGTTTTCCTCCCACGCTGCGTCTGAGGTCTCCTCTGGCTGCCTTGTCTTTAGTCCGTTTGAGGAATGACAGCCAGTGTCTTGCGGCTGGAGTGGCCCTCGGAGAGCCGACTCCGGGAGTCCCTCACTGCCCAGCCCACTTGTTCCCCAGTGCTTGCTGCACAGGAGAAGGAGGCCGCTTCCTCTGCTCTGTGGCTGCCTCACCCCTCAGACTTCAGTTGGGAAGGTCCCTTCTCTTCACCATGAAAAGGCTAGACACCCCTGTGATTTCATTCTGCTGCTTCGGTCCAGGAAACTCCCAACTGGTGGCCTCCATGTGGTGTCCTTGGCGAAGGACTTGTCTTAGGACCGCTGAGCAGCAGAGGGGCCCTGTCATGGCCTGAACCCAGAAGACTCACAGGGCCAGAAGGTGACCGAGGATGGACAGCGACGGCCGGGGTGAGGGGGGAGCAGGATTGGTGGCCACTGCCCGTAGACTGGTGTGCTTCTCAGGCACGGCGTGTGAGCGGGAGGGTTGGCCACGGTGTGGTGCCCACTGGTAGGGGCAGCATGGCGGCCGCTCTTAGGAGTGTTGCCCGTGGCCGCGCCTCGTAGGGGCCCTTGTGCGGCCCGTGTGCTCTCTGCCGGACGGGGGCTTTGTCTTAGTGCCAAGGAGGAGATGGGAGGACCGCAGCCCATACTTTGACTTGTTGAAGGTCCCTCAAGATGGGAACATCACTGTGACCATTTTCAGTACGACTAAAATGAGCACAGAAATAAAGTGTTATGCACTTAGAAAGATACTTTTCCCAATACCCTTTGGCTTTTGAAGACTGCTTTTCAGTGGATCGGTCGTTGTCTGCTTCACGGTCGCCGGCTGTGCGCACAGTCTGGTCTTTTCACACCTGTGCCTCAAGAGGGCTGAAAAGTCTGACGTCCCTCTCGGAAATTCTGCCTTTAGTAGGAGTCAGGCTCTTGCCGCACTGCCAATGGCCAGCTTTGAACGAGATTAGGTTTTTGGTGCAGTAGCCAGATACGCGCACCTTCTGGAGGTTCCCTTCTGTCTCCTTCTGGGGCCGGAAGGGTGGTAGGGGTGGAAAAGCTGCCTGCCCCTTTTGCACCCTCCGTGAGCCAAGGCTGGCAGACCGGCGGAAGGGAGACTTTCCGCCACCACGTCGCCGTGTGGGAGTCCGGGTGCGCGCTTGTGCCGATGTGCCCATCATTCCGTGACTCCTGCACCGTTGCTCAGCTGCCCCTCCAGAAAGATGGCATGGTAATCATAATTGCTCGTGAATCAGTGAAGAGTTAGTGGAACTTTCTCCTACGTCAGCCGATGCGAGTACACATACTTCTCTCTGTTCTTCGCCCTGCTTGTGGAAAAGAGTAATGTGAACATGGGTCTTCCAGGATGCTTTGGTCTGGCCCTCTGACCCCCTCTGACACAGCGATGCTCTTCTGTGCGGCCCGGTGACTTGCTCCCCCTCCCACTCCCTGCTTTCTCTCCTCAACCAGTCATCTGTCTCCTTACTTTCAGTCGCGTCCTGGCCGTAATCACCAGCTAGGTAACTAGTGTCCAAGTGCCCATGAGATTTTATTTAACTTGTAAATTGTCAGAACAGGGACATAGGAACATTCTCCTTTCTCTGTCTAGTACTTGACTCAGAGATCTGACTTCTGTGTCTCCAAGAATAGGCAGCCGCTGTCCTGTCCTAGAGTGGGGTGATGCTGATTCCAGCTGCACTGAGCATGCCTTTGGTTGTATTTTCTCGTTTTAATTAGTATTTCAGAAGTAACACGTGTTCATTATAGAAAATTTACAAAAACGCAAAGAAACGAAAGCAAGAAAATTAGGGGTGTTTCATAGCCATACTTTCTAGATGTGTATTGTTCCCATTAAAAATTTTTTTTTCAGTGTTTGTTTATTTTTGAAAGAGAGCGCATGAGTTGGGGAGAGGCAGAGAGAGAGGGAGACGCAGAATCCAAGGCAGGTTCCAGGCTCTGAGCCGTCAGCACAGAGCCCAATGAGGGGCTCGAACTCACAGACCGTGAGATCATGACCTGAGCCGAAGTCGGACACTTAACCGACTGAGCCACCTGGGGGCCCCTTCTTGTTTACGATTTATTTCCAAAACATACTGTATGTCTGCCATGGGACCACCTGGAGCTATTTGCCACCAAACGTTGTATTACATTTTCTTTCCGTGATATCATATATTCTCACGAGTTTGATTTGTATTGGCAATGTAATGGTCTGTTGCTTGGTTCTGTCATAATGGACACAATCTGTATCTAATATTAACTATTTAATTACAGAGCATTGAGTCTAATTTTATCTATTACATATAATGCTGTGATGACCATCCTTTGCAGCTTATTTTTTGCATACATCCATGACGTTTTCCTTGGGCTAAATTCTTTTTTTTTTAATTTGTTTTAATGTTTATTTATTTTTGAGAGAGAGAGACAGAGAGAGAGAGAGAGAGAGAGAGAGAACGACTGGGGAAGGGGCAGAGAGAGAGGGAGACACAGAATCTGAAACAGGCTCCAGGCTCTGAACTGTCAGCACAGAGCCCGAGGCGGGGCCCGAACCCACAAACTGTGAGATCATGACATGAGCCAAAGTCGGACGCTCAACCTACTGAGCCACCTAGGCACCCCTCCTTGGGCTAAATTCTTTTAAAAAGAGTACAGATATTTAATTTTGACACATACTGACAAATCATCCTCTAAGAAGGCTGTTCTCAAAGGACTACTCCTACCTACCGTGTCTGGAAGGTTGTTTTGTTACCATCAAAGCTGGAGAGTCCCTGATGACTATTGAGCACTGATGTTTATGTCTGTGAGTTTCCTCTTTGGTAGTAGTTTTGATGTATTTGTCTTTTTCTTCTAGTTTTCATGTTTCTGACAGAATCCTTGTGCTAGGGAGGATATTAACCTTGCCTTAGCCCATGTGTTGTGATTCGTGTCTGTGGCATTTTGAGTGTGGAGAGGCTTTGCAGTCTCATTCAGGGGCATGTCGATGTTGCCCACTCACGCCCATTGCTGCCTCCTCTGTAACTTTAGAAATGGATATTCATGCTGAAATACTGAACCTTCGCCCCTGCCCCCAGACGCAAACAGGTCTTACCCAGATGTCCATCAACAGGAGAACGGGTAAAGAGACGTAGGTTTGTGCATACAGTGGAGTATATAACTCCGCAACGAGAAGGAACAGATTACTCGTGCGCACGATGACGTGGGTGGTCACACTGAGCAAAAGAGAAGCAGAATAGAGACAGGGCAGGGCAGGATGGTGGTTGCCCGGAGCTGTGGCTGCTGGGGGAAGTGGCTGGTCACGGGCACAGCTTCTTTTGTGGGGGAGCAGAAGTAGTAAAAGTCGCAGTGCTGAGGGCAGCTCCACCGCGAGCAGACAAAACCATCGCGCCGGCGTTTACGGCACGTGAGTGAGATCGCCCCACAAAGCCGTTCAGACAAGATGCGTGCGGGAGAGTGCATACCATCACGGTTCCATTTATGTCAAGTTCTGGGCAAATGTAATCTGCAAAACAGAAGTAAAACCATGGTTGGGGTGGGGCAGAGGCTCTGGAGAGAGCAGCGGAAATGTTCGGTATTTTTTGAGTGGTATTTACACGGGTATTTGTGATCATCAGACCCCATCAAACTGGGGAAAATTGCATTCTAGTTGAGAAAAAAAAAAAAAACAAGCAGGCCCTGATCTTTCTCTCTTTTTCTGTGTAAAAAATATATTTTCCAAAGTCACGTCTCCACTGGGTAATAGGCCGTTAACTCTCTGTCGGCCAACAAAGATGCTGACCAGTCATCTCGGGATACCAGCTGCCGCCACACCCGGGGCCACCTCGCTTTGGGAAACCACCCTCCCCATGCCGGAGGTTTGCTCCTTAACATAGGCAGCGCCCTGCACGTTACAGGATGTAATTTAATGGCTTTCAGGAACTAAAGAGTAGTTCTCCCCCCACAAACTGGCTGGGAATCTGTTCTGCTGGAATGTAATTTCAGTGTTAAACTTCGTCATTTTGAGACAGCAGGGTTTGTCATTTCCCTCTTCCAAGAGGAAGTACCTTTATGTATCTTGAAACGTCTCAACACGCTATGAAGGTATTTTTTGGAGGGTAGGGGACATTTTGGGAAGTTCAGATTATCTAAATGGAACAGTACTTGCATTAACGGTGTGCGGGAAATCTGCAGGCACAAAAAGAGACTGGGCGGAGGACAGACAGCTGACCTGCCTTGGGGTGAAAACCGAGCAGCAAGGAGCTGTCGTAGTGCCTCATGGCTTCTCTCTTGTGTGGGGTACAGGAGCTGGTCAGACTTACCATCGAGAAGCAGGGGCATCCGTCTCCAACCAGCCCAGTGAAACCCAGTTCCCCAGCCTGCAGACCTGATGGGTGAGTTCTGACTAAACCCTCCAGCCACTGGCCACTTGGGTCTCCCCTTGAGAGAGAACGTGAGCCCCATCAGGTAGGCTGCTGGTGGCCTGTGTTGCTTTAAAGTGTGTCCAGCTCGCTCACGTTTCGAAGTGTTGCCTGATCTCAGGGTTAGCGGTCAGCGTGACTCTTTCTCAGGCTGCCGCGTGAGACCACGACCCCCACCTGCGCTTTTCCGGAGCCACTTCCCTCCGTAACTGGAAAGAGCTTAGAGGGTTGGGTTTTGGGGACTGGGCTTGAGAGAACTGAGCTTCATCAAGAGAGTAAACTGCTGAGGGCAGTGTGGACAGTTTCAAGGCCTTGTAACCATTTCTGCTACAAGCTCCTAGTAAAAATATAAAACATAATAATTTGGAGCATGTCGAGAACCTTTAGACCATGTCTTCTGAGGTTTCCTCTTACAGACAAGGAAACAGATGCAGTCAGGGGTTCCTGGCCGAACTCCTGCTATTTTTGGTGATCAAACAGACTTGAAACCCCATCTGTGCCATAGAGCTCCAGGGACAGGGTCCAGGGCTCCTGCTGCTCGGCCCGGTGCCCTGCCTCGGTTCCATGGCCCGGTCACATCCTGCCCTACTCGGGACCTGCGTGTGCTCTGTAACCTTCTGTAATCCCAGGTTCTTCTCATCCTCCAGCCAGTCTGAGGTCCCCCTGACAGATCGAGAGATGGAGATTCTGAACAAGACAAGTGGCCTGTCCCAGTCAGCCGAGCTGCTTCCAGACTCTACAGATGAAGAGGTCGCGCCCCCCAAACCCCCCTTACCTGGCATTCGGGTGGTTGATAATAGGTAATTTTTTATTTTTCTGGCACCCTCTTCTGTTTATGATGTAATCTGATAAATGGATGGGTAGATGAACCAAAACGAAGACGGTGCCATTAGGGTAAGAACTTGGAACCCAACCCCTCGCTCTTTAGAAGCCTTGGAATCTTGATCATCCTTGGGGAGGATCATCTGTGGAGGACGCGAGCCCGGCCCCAGGGCCCGCCCTTGCCGCGCCCTCCAAGAATTCCCAGCAGCTTGCCTCTTAGCCTTCGTACGACTTACTATGGAAGGAAAAGAAAAGATGTTTCTGATTCTTGGTGTTTTGGCATTGATAGGTTTTCTTTTGGCAGCGGTGGAGTGGGACGGGAGTTAAAAGTGTTCAAAGTAGGTGTGAAGTCTCTGATAATGAAAGAATCCCACATTCTGGACCCTGACACCTTTTTAAAGAGCTTCTGTTTGGGTTTTCGGTTTGATAGGATTTCTTAATCTATTTCAGTCCTCCACCAGCATTGCCACCGAAGAAAAGACAGTCAGCTCCGTCCCCGACCCGAGTGGCCGTCGTGGCCCCCATGAGTCGGGCCACCAGTGGTTCCAGTTTGCCCGTTGGAATTAATAGGCAGGTAATGTCGCCCCATCTGGAAGGCAGAGGAAGGCTTTGGGTGTGGGAATTTGGCTCCTGAGGCGAAAAGAAACCCAGTGGTCTTCAGCCCCTGGCAGTGGGAGGACCGTTCTTTCTCTGTACGGGACCACCGGACGGGGTGGAAGTTCCCACATGGGGGAGGAGGTCGGGGTGGGGAGGCTGGAGCCAAAGAGCGTCTCCTGCGGACATCTGAGGCTGGCCCTGGGGCCCTCGCTGGCGACACACTCCCAGCACTCGTAAAGGCTCCTTTCTCAGAAGTCACAGACGCAGCTTGTCACATCAAAGACAGGCCTTTGCAGCCGGTTTCTGAGCTTGGCAGTCTCCTCTAAGTCAGTGTACCGATTCCTCTCCCCTGGGCTCTGCCACCATTTCTCAGAAGTGACTTGGGCCTGGTTTTCATTTCTCCACACCAGGATTTTGACGTGGACTGTTACACACAGAGGCGGCTGTCAGGAGGCAGCCACTCATACGGCGGAGAATCGCCCCGCCTGTCCCCCTGCAGCAGCATGGGCAAGCTCAGCAAGTCAGACGAGCAGCTGTCCTCTCTGGACAGGGACAGCGGGCAGTGCTCCCGGAACACAAGCTGTGAAACACTAGGTGGGCTCAGCCATCTCTCACCTCTCCTGTCTCTCCGCTTCTTGGTGGCCGCTTTGGGGTCATACGGTGATGCCAGTCTTGGTCCTACGACCCTGATCTGTCTCTTCGACCGCAAGATGGGGCTGCCGGTATCTGTCTGTCCCCAGGAGGTTGAACGTTTAGATGGAACAACCATGTGAAACTGCCTGGGAGATGCTCAGATGGTGGCTGTTACTGTGGTTAATCCGTCAGTGTGTGATCTGACTCCCGTGGTCAAAATTAAGAGCCATCTGTGCTCAGAGCTATAGATGACGGGGAGAGCCCCTGACGGCTTTTGACGGACGGTGAGGGTAGGTGGGCAGCACATGCTGACCTCCCGGTCGGTGCCGAGCGCGTGCCGCGGGGGCCGGAGGAGAGTCCGAAAGGCAGCTTGGTGCCAGGGTCCGAGAGCATGAAGCTGTTCGTGTCCCGTGAGCTGGACATTTCACTTTGAGGGTTTAATCAGAAGCTTGTAGCAAGATTTCTTTTTTTTAATGTTTATTTATTTCTTTTGAGAGAGAGAGAGAGAGAGAGAGAGAGAGAGAGAGAGCTTGAGTGGGGAAGGGGCAGAGAGAAGGAGAGACAGACGCAGGCTCCGAGCCATCAGTGGCCGGGACCACGAGATAATGACCTGAGCTGAAATCAACAGTCAGACGCTTAACTTACTAAGTCCCCCAGGCGTCCCTGTGGCAAGATCTATCCCAGGACGTTACTCCCGGCATGACTGGGAGTAGTGATGGCCCAGAAGCAAGCTAACTACTCAAGTGTTAGGGAATCCGACGAACCGTCATGCATCCGCTTGGTGGAGTGATACGTAGCTATGAAAAGTCAATCATGATGCATTGAGTAATGGCCAAAATCCAAGACCACTGACCTAGTATTTTCTCAATTGGGTGTTTAAAAAATGAATCCTAGGGGGAAAAAAAAAGACATTTAAGGAAATATGTCACATTGTAAACAGGTGATAGTTAAGTAATGCGATTGTGGATGAGTTTTATTTTCTTGATTTTGGGGTTGTTTTTTTTTTTTTGCCACATTTCCTACAGTGGTCATGCCTCTTTGTTTCTTTCTTTCTGTCTGTCTTCCTTTCTTTTTCTTTCTTTCTTCTCTTTCTTTTTCTTTCTTCTCTTTCTTTTTCTTTCTTCTCTTTCTTTTTCTTTCTTTCTTTCTTTTTCTCTTTTTCTCTTTTCTTCCTTCCTTCCTTTCTTCTTTCTTTTCTTTCTTTCTTTCTTTCTCCCTTTCTTTTTCTTCCTTTTTCTTTTCTTTTCTTTTCTTTCTTTCTTTCTTTCTTTCTTTCTTTCTTTCTTTCTTTCTGTCTTTCTTTCTAATTCAAACGATGGAGGCAAATAAGCAAACAGCCATCTTCCCACTCGGCTTTACTTCTGTAAGCAGGGAGAAGAATGAGGAGTATGAAATGAAGCCTAGAGATGAGACGGGGATGCTGTGTCCTCACGCTGTGATGAATGGCACCGGGTTAAGGGGAGGGTTGGATTGTTTCTTTCTGCGGGGCCTCGTGACTGACGGGTCATGTTCTTCCCGTTGTGAATGCAGATCACTATGATCCCGACTACGAATTCCTTCAGCAAGACCTCTCTAATGCAGACCAGATACCTCAGCAAGTGGCCTGTAATCTTAGCCCGTTGCCGGAGTCCTTGGGAGAGTCTGGGTCTCCGTTCCTTGGCCATCCCTTCCAGTTGTCCCCGGCACCTGGCAGCTGTCCCCAGCAAGAGGGGTCCTCAGCTCCGGGACAGCAGATGGACATGCCGCCTGCCCTCCCCGAGAAGAAGCGCAGGAGCGCGGCCTCGCAGACCACGGACAGCTCTGGCTGCAGGGTGTCCTACGAGCGACACCCCTCGCAATACGACAACATCTCTGAGGTTGACCTGCAGAACCCAGCCTCGGCCCCGTCTGTCCCCTTCACGCCCTTTGCTGCTGTTCTCCCCTTTCAGCAAGGAGGGTCCCCAGCCTCTGTCGAGTTTGTGGGTGACTTCACTGTTCCTGAATCATCGGGTGACCCGGAAAAACCGCCTCCTCTACCAGAGAAGAAAAACAAACACAGTAAGCTTTTGTCCAGCCATTGTCAGCAAGCACATTTTGTCACCTAAAACAGCGGTGTGTTTTATTTAAGCATTAGGCCGAAATCAAACCGGTGGCCTCGTGATTTCCTAAAAGATAGGGCCCGCGGCACGTGGACACTTCCAGGAGCCTTGTCTTGTCCATATTGGTGATGGTTTTCAGAGCCCGATAAGCCAACCTGTCCTTATGGCTGCTCTAAAACCTCGGGCCAAGCCTCCGCAGAGCCCGAGTGTTTGGCCAGAACACGCAGCAGCAAAGAGAGACGAGGGTCCCAGCTTCAGGACAGCATTACAGCGACATCAGGGCAAAGCAGGGTGGACATTTGAACTTAGTTAGAGCTCACCACGCCCACAGAGGGGTTTTCTGAGGATCCCCGAGAGTGTGCACAGTTGCTGTTCAGAGAGGTCCCTGGTACCCCTGCTGTCTTCTGTTTGCAGACATGAAATGTCATGTACTGACTTGGAATCTGAGGGCACCTGGTTGCAGTTGCTGAGGACGTTTCTTAGACCACATATTTTGAATAGATGATGTTCTTGGGGCCCAGGGATGGAGCTGAAATTTTAGATTTTTGTATTTTCCAACTGTAAATTTGCCATCAGGTTCCTAAGTAGAGTTCTACCGGAGACTGTTTCTCTGCTAGTTCCCGTAACGGCTGCCCCGCCCTCCCCCTCTCCCCACCAGCCAGGCTCTGCTTGGCCCTTCTGCGGCACTGGCTGCCACCACGCAGATGTGTGTGTGCTCGCGTGGGCCACACAGCCCCAGGATTCCCTGGCCTCGAAGCATCCAGCAGAGGACTTCCACCAACTAGGACTTGAATCTCCCTTCCAGGTTCCCAAATGAGAGCATCTGATCGGCCCCTGCTAGAATGGGACCCACTCTCAAAGAAGGGGAGACCCGGCCTGGTTACACGCGGCAAGGACGGCCCCGAGGGCAGCCGGATGGGCCTTGTCGCCCAGCTCCTTGCTGGGTGTCACCCAGCATGTGTCACGGCCTGGGTGGTGTGGTCTCCCCGCTGGAGGGACAGCTGGCCGTGCAGACTGATGAGGTCGTTCCCGCCTGTCGTTCGCTCAGGAGAAAGCAGGGCACTACCGGTGGGAGTCACCAGGGGCAGTGCTAGGAACGTCTCCCTCTACGCGAGCGGGTGTCTAGGGAGCTACTGGCCCTTCCCCTCCACCCTCCTTACCTTGACTTGAGCAGCGTGCCAGTGTGCCGTCCTGGGCTCACACCGTCTCCTCTCCCTCTCTCCCCTCTCCCCTCTCCCCTCTCTCTTCCTCCCCTCCTCTCCCCTTGTCTCCCCTCCCCTTTCCATTAAATTATCCAAACCCAGAATGCAGGGTAGGATTGCATCCATGCAGACCGCGACAGATGTGTGGCGCCCGGCCACGGAGCCAGGGGCCTCACCTGCTCAGCTCTTAGAGCAGGTCAGGGCACGCAGGGGCTGTAGAGAGGAGGAGGAAAAGGAGAGTCGTCCGCTCTTGCCTTTCCAGCAGCCTCAGGTCTCCGGTGGCTGAAAATACTTTCTGTTAATTTAGACGTCTATTTTTAGGCTTTATTTCTTCTCTCGGTGTCTGTAGCACTTGTGTCTGCAAACCTTTAAAAACTAGGAGCTTAAGGTGTGGCATACCTGGGTTAAGGCTTCCCGCACTGTCGTATTTAGTCCTTACGCCCTGGTCAGGCAGTGATGTTGGCGCCCGTTTTATAGATGGAGAAACGGGAGCGCAGGGGGACTAAGCCTTGCCAGGATCACCTGGCAAGTGGGTGGCAGAGGGGGTTCAGAGCAGGCCTGTGTTTGCCCGGCACAGCGCACGCACTGCCTCCCACGCTAAGAAGGAGAGCGTCCGGCCCTCCTTTGTGGAGACCGTATGGGTTTCAGCAGTGACCCCCAGGCAGCTGGGAGTCGTTTCTGTGCCCTGTGAAAGGACCCCAAACCTGAGGCACAGCCCTCGTCTCCAGTCCGCTCCTCACTCCCTGAGGGGACCCTTGGGGCGTTCCAGGCTTTGCCCCAGTGGAAAACTTGCACAGTTGCTTTGAGAGAAAGGAGGAGATCGACATCATCCCTTATATGTGATTAATGCTGGACGAGCTCATACACACGCAGTCCTGGTGTCACAGTGTCCTACTCCTTTGGGTGGCACTGGCATCCTTAGGGTCCTCGGCCCCTCTTGCTGAGGGCAGCCCCACGAGCCCCTTGTGCCCGACAGGCTTCCTAATCACTGCCCTGGGTGCCCGCGGGGAGCACCAGCCTGCGAGCGTCCCCAGTGATGCCGCTGCCCCCTTCTCTGAGCTCTTGGGCTGCTTTTGAAACGGACCCCTCTTCCTCATTCCTCCGGTCGTGAGCCTCACTGCTGTTTCTCTGCTTGGTTAGCCGGTCCCTGCGAGGACTTCGTCAGTTCAGGTCTTGTGGAAGCTTCCCGTCTGAGTCCGCCACAGAGGGTTGTGTGCAGCCTTTGTAGGGGGCACTCGGTAGGCATGTGGGGTCCCCTTCAGAGGCTTGCGTCTTCCTCTGGGGCCTCATGGTGTTGGTGCCGCATGGAAGGAGAGCCTCACGGGGCTCAAGGGGGACAGCGAGGTGCGCTTGTGGCAGCTGTCCCCTCCGGGCGAGACTGCCTTTACGTACCGCGTTGTACAGCCACGCTCTGCTCAGTGCTTGTCGGAGCGAAGGCCCTTATACCGCTTCTTTTCAATCCCCCTTTTGGTGAAGGACATCAGAAAGACATCCCCCGAGAGAGGCATTCCCTGTCTACCCTCAATGTGGAGACTATTTGAAAACACAGAATTAAACCCTGCAAAATTGTCCTGGCCACTTTCTCTTGGTATCTAGCGGGTGCTCATAGCGCTTGTGACATGACCCAAGAGGACAGCACCCAGCTCCAGATGGTGCCTTCGCTGGCATCCCCGTGCCTGCCACACACGCACCTAAGTTCCCTTGCTTCCAAACCTGGGCCCTTTTCCTTCCCAGCTCCCGTCGTCACCGGTTCCCCCCTGGCGCGTGCACAGTGGCCCCGTAAGTACGTCGATCGGCCCTCGTTCCTAACTCGTGAATCAAGGAGGCATAACAGCACCTGCCCTTCAGCCGTGGGCGTGTTGGTGTTGGCCGCGGATCCCCTGCTCTCAGGAGCTTCCTCCGCTGCTGAGAGAAGAGAAAGGCAGTACCGCATTCCGGGCCGGCCTTGACCCAGACTTTGCCACGGGGAGCGTCATGTGGAGGTTCTAGTCCCACAGAGAGACGGGGATCAGAGAAGGCCTTCCCGAGGATGCCAGAGGGCTGGACACGGGTCCAGACGGTCGCTTTCCCGAACCCGTGGAGTCATCAGAAGGGCCTGGCTCTGGAGGTGGGGCTCGGATCACCCGAAAAGCCAGGAGCGAGGCGCATACTGATGCTCGCACCCGAGGGCCGAGGCCTCTGCGCCTGCCTCAGGAGAGGGTGCCTGTGAGGACGGGTCCCTGAGACGTCTCGCCTCCCCGCGTGGGTGAGGCCCCTGCTGGCGTCCGCTGCCGGGGCCGCTCCGGTGATGCCGCACGGCTCAGGCGAGGGAGCCCGTCCCTGGGCGGCCGCGCAGCTACGGGCTGTGCCACTGTGAGGCGGCCGCTTGGTGGCAGGTGGCAGGGCGGCGAGGGCCGGGGTTTCTGGAAGGATGTTTAGGGAGGAGAGGACGCACGTGTTTGAATTCAAACACGTCTTTCTTTGCCGTTTGTCTCTCGCCCGAGAACGTTCTGTGGCCTCCGGGCTGGAAGGGGGGAACGGAGTTTAGCGGCTGTTACTTGTTTGCCCAGTGGGTGCGTTACAAGACCCACCCCGGGGCCGCCGCCTGGTTTAGCAGGGACTCAGCCGGGACGGAGGACACGTGTTTCCTTCACCCATTCATTCTACAAATATCTGTGGACACCTGCGGCGTGTCACGTGCTGACGATGCAGCCGTGGACCCGGCGGACCCTTATGGTCCCTGCCCTCCAGGGGCTTCAACTCGAGTGGGAGGCAGTAAGCCCTGTTACATCAGCTTTAAAAGTGTATCTATCCCACATCAAACCACTCTCCCCGCCTCCGCCCACACCGCAGTCTTTCGCCCGAACCACCACAGGGGCCCCGCGTTGTTTTCTCAAGACAAAGCGGCCGTGGGCAGGCCCCGAGGGGAGCCCTTGTTGGTCCTCGCGCCGCGGCATCCCTGCCCCTTTCCCACAGCCTCTCGTGACCCCCCAGGCGACTGCCTCGCTCCTTCCAGTCTCCCCTTGCTGGCTCTGCTCTGCTCACCGCACCCTGGGCCCGGCCTCGGCCTTCGCTGGCCTGCAGGCTCGGTGCAGAAGTCCTTCACGTGGCTCATCCGTGCTCGGGAGAAGCGCCCGCCGCCAGCCCGCTCTGCTGTCCACCCCCGGGCGCCTCTCTCCCGGTCTGTCTCCTGCCTTGTGGGAGGGTGTAGGCCTCAGGTGGGCAGAGGACTTGTTTGCCGGCCCCTGTGAGGCCCCGGCAGCTGAGCCGGTGCCCGACGCGTTGGTGCTCGTGGGACAGTCCCGCAGACGGCTCGGGACACGCTGTGGGAAGGGCTGAGTGGCCACAAGGGGGAGAAGGTGGGGCTGCCGGGCGAGTGGCTGGCGAGGAGCCCCTGGGGACGCCGAGCCACGAGCGAGGGAGGAATGTGCCCGGCAGGACTGGGAAGAGCAGGGAACAGCATGTGCACACGTCCCGGGTGTCCCAGGTGCGGGACGAGGAGTGTGTACCTGGGTGGTACGCACCCCCCCTGGGTGGGGGGAGAGTGGGAGCGGGGCCGGAGACCCCCAGGGCTTGTCAGCGGGGAGGTGGGGGCCCCAAGATGCTTTTTTAAAAAGAGGCTTTATTTCTTAGAGCTCAGCGACACTGAGCGGGAAGTACAGGGAGTTCCCGCGTGTCCCTGCCCCCACACGCCCGGCCTCCCCGCTGTCACCGGCTCCACCGGAGCGCCCCGCGTGGGTCGCCCGGCCCGCAGGGTCGCGCCGGCCTCGGCCCGAGCCACGGTTTCCGTAGGGCTCCCTCTTGTTGTGTCTCCAAAGCTCCCGGCCTGGTGTGGCGGGCCCGCGGGGACGGGTCGGGGTGCGGAGGGGGCGCGCTGGTGGGGGACCCCCGCTCACGGCCAGGGCCCCGCCCGCTCTCCGTCTCGCAGTGCTGGCCTACATGCAGCTGCTGGAGGACTACTCGGAGCCGCAGCCGTCCGTGTTCTACCAGACGCCGCAGAACGAGCACATCTACCAGCAGAAGAACAAGCTCCTCATGGAGGTGTACGGCTTCAACGACTCCTTCAGCGCCGAGGCCCCGCAGGAGCTGGCCCCGCCCCCCGCCCTGCCCCCCAAGCAGCGGCAGCTGGTAAGCCGCGCTCTGCTTCCGGGGCCCGGGCCGCCGTGCGTGCCGTGCGTGCCGTGCGTGCCGTGCGTGCCGTGCGTGCCGCGCCGGGTGCCACAGGGCGCTCTCGCTTCCTCCGGGCCTCCCCGCCCCGGGGGTGGTGGCGCCCTCGCTTCCATCGCCGCGCCTGCAGCTGGGCCTGGCTCGTGCTCAGAATGTTTGCTTTCTCTGCCGACGGTCTCTTGTGTTTTTTCCTCTCTTCTTTGGCTCCACTATAGACCTCCCAGAAAGGAGGGACTCCATCAAAGCACAGGGCATGGTCTGTGCACGGCCATCTGTGAACTTGATTTACATAATGGCCTCGCTACACGGGGTGACTTACACCCCACCCTGGCCACGGATGGCCCCGTGGAAACAAGCCCTATTGAAGCACGACGGCCGTAAACAGAGCCGTTCTGTGTCCCAAGCACGGTGCCCCTCCTCCCCTGAAAACACTCCTGTGTGAGGATTCCCTGTAGGTAACGGAGCCCCAGTCGGCGCAGAAGGCCGGCTGTGCTGCGTGGGCAGCATGTGAGATTCCGGGACCGGGCAGGGGCGGGTGTGCCTGCTGCCCGCCACTGAACCCTGTTCTCCCTGCTGCCGGTTTGCTAACCGCGTGGACTGTGGTCAGGTTGTAGAATCCAGGCATCTCATCCGGCCGTGCTTTCTGGGAGGAGTGCACCTCCGAAGGAGATTCTCGTTCAGAGCTGCACGTGCCGTTTTGGTCATGGGCTGGCCAGCCTGGTGGTGTTTCCGCCGCAGAGGTGACCGGCTAGCTGGCCATCTTTCGTCCGTCCTGAGGGGACACAAAGGTGCCACCCTTCCCTTGCTGGGAGGCAACTGCTGACTGGACAACCAAGGTCCCCAGGTTACTCCCCGAGCCCCCGCCCGCAGGGTCCCTGAGCCCATCAGTGAGCTCAGGGGCCGACAGGGCAGGAGCACGCCTAGCCTCCTGGGAGACAGCCCGGTCTGTCAGAGGAAAGGCAGCACCCGCCCTGGGTTCTTGGTCTGCCACTGTCTAGCCGTGTCTCACGACTCAGACTCAGGGTCTCGGTCCTTCACCCACCCTGCCCACCCCCACGAACACCTGAATGTGCCCCAATGTGAATCTGAATTACTCTGAAAACGTTTCAAAAAGGGATCTTTACCGTGGAAATAGAAATGCCTGCCGCAGGGACCCCTAACCTAAAATGTTTGGTTGAGCAGCCGAACCAGATTTCATGGAGATCTGAGACAGTCTCGGCCCCTCCTGCCAGTGTCCACAGGTGCCCCTTGGCATCTTCTCCGCACCGTGGAGCCCACAGGCTTCACACACATCCCTAGTGAGCACGCTTGGAACCAAGCCCATCTGGGAGCGCCCGCGGAGCATCTCACCATGCTGGCAGGGCAGACGCTCGGCTGAACGCCTCCCTGTGTCAGCACTGGGGCTTCTGTCTGGTTTCCCATGATCCTCTCCACAGCCTCTATCACCCCCGTGTTAAGTAAACTGAGGCTGAGAAAGCCAGAGTGACTTAACTGGAGCCTACCCACTGCTGGAAGTAGAAGGTGCGGGGACCGAGCCCAACTCTGGCTGAGGCCCCGACACGCCATGTGACGTGCCCTGTGCCGGCTGCTTGGCGTGCCCGCTCTCAAACGCAGGTGCAGGAGGACTCTCTCCGTTTTACCAGCAAAACAGTAGCGATCGCTGTGACCGTCAGCCCACGTACAGTGTGGCAGGCACAGTTGAGTGCCTGACACATACGTGGTCCCAGACAGCGTTGTCCCCGCTTTACGGATGATGAACCTGAGGCACAGAGAGCTTTAAATAATGCCCGAGGCCAAGCAGGTCACGAACAGCGAGGCCCAGGTTCAGAGCCGGATGGCCTGGTCCCAGGAGTGCACGGGCTCCGCCGGAGCATGACGACTGCCGGGGCTGCTCCCACGGAGGAGGAAGAGGTCCTGAGTAGTACGTGGAAGAAACGGGATTCAGAGCCGGGTCCGCGGGGCTCCAGGCCCTCTTGGCCCCCTTGCGCCTTACAACCGCTTCCAGCGGATGCGACTTGTACGAAAGTTCGCTTTTTAAATCTGTCACGAGGAGGTGAAGGAGGGCACCCTCTCATCCGGGTAGCCCTCGGCAGGCGTCTTTGATTCCTAAGCTGAGCCAAGAAGCCGTCCCTCTCCAGAGTGTCCGAGCAGACTTAGGTAGCAGCCTAGGTATGCTTCTCGTATACCTGCCTGACCGTTCTCTGCTTTTCTCCCTCCTTCCCTGTCTTCTCTCTCGTCCCTTCTGTCCAGCAGGCCTCCTATGCTGCTTCTTCCTTCTCCTCTGTCTCCTACTGTGTCCAGCAAACTAAAGTGGCCTTCACCCCCGAGGACGGCAGTGCCACTCAGGGCATCAGTGTGTCCGTCTCTAACTCCTTTCTCAGCCGGCACGGCAACTTGCCCGTGCCCTCGGTGAGTCGCTCCCCGCTGCTCTTTCTCGGAAACGTGAGTGCGATCTTTCGTTTGTCGCCTGTGCCTGCTGATGTGTGTGTTGCCACCCAGGCCGGACTCTGTCCTCCTGCAGACCCTGCACAAGGGGGAAGGGGCGTGCGCGGTTGGCTCTCTGGGGCCTGAGGACTGTGTGAAGTGTTGGGGTGGGCGAGGTGGGCGTGGGGATGGGGGAACGTTGGCAGCCCCGCTCTGAGCCTCACCGCTCAGGCGTAAACTGGCAGAGTGTTTTGGCCTTTTTATTTTGATCTCCCTTGGGCCTTGGGTCAGCCCTGTAAGTGTTCTGTGTTGAAGAAGAAATAGTCTTTGCACAGGAAGCAAGGCCAGAGAGAGCAGGCTTCATCAGGCTGTGACCGAGTTTGAGTCTGAGTCTGGGGGCCCTGTGTGACAGGCCATTCCAGAACTCAGTGGCCTAAAATGACGGTAACCACTTGGCATTGCTTAGGACACAGGTCAGTAGGCTGACTGCTGATCTGATTTTGGCTGACCTGGCTAACCTCTCCGGAACCTCAGCCAGGACCGCGGGCTGATTTGTGGTCCTCATGACCCACTAGCCTCCGTGAGGCTAGCCCGGGCTTGCTCCTGTGGCAGCTGGCGGGGCTCCAAGGGAGGAAACAGAAGCATGCGAGGTATCTTAAGGCCTAGGCTGGGAATTGGCACCCTGTCACTTTCTTGCATTCTCTTGGTTGAATCACGGGGCCGGTCTGGATTCGGGGAGTCGGGAGGTACACTCAGCCTCTTGCGGGGGCGGGGGGGGGGGGGTTGTTCCAGCAGACCATGTTGCAGAGGGACAGACATGGACAAAGGAGGGGAATGGGTGCAGCCATTGCTGTGAATGATTTACTTCTGAAACTTAGGGGACACTAACACTGGAGGAGGCACGGTGCCGGTCTGTTGTCTTTTGCTGGAATCTGCATCTGTCCAGGAACCGAAATAGCTACCGTTCTCCCTTTAATTTGTTGAAATGGGACTGAGCAGCAGGGATAGAACACGGACAGGGTTTCATCTGGGTCCTCCTTAAAATCAGTTCTGCCTTTGGGTAATTTACCTACTCTTCTTGGCCTCCACTTCTTTCCATTGAGGTTATGCTTTTACTTGTCTCTGATTTTGTGATTGTAGGGAGTAAGTAAAATCATAGGAAACTGCCAGGCACATGGTAAGCTTAGAAGTGTACTATCATAGCGCTTGCTCTCAGAGCTCTGGATTCTAGTCTCCGCTCTGTCCTAATCCTGTGCATGAGGGCTTGGACAGATGACTTAACCTCATGGTCAACCCAAATGGACTTCCTTTTCCCTCTAAAACCAGTGAGGTTGACCTGGTGACTCTCAGAGAGGGACCTACCGAAGCTCAGGTTCCCAGTGTGGTCCTGTCTGGTTTCCGTCTTTGGGAACCACCTATCCAGGGCCCGGGTCGAGATGGTCCTGCCTGTGGTGAGGAATGCACTCTTCTTTTGGGTGCTGGGGCCTAACTCTTGAGAGCCCTCGGCGGCCCTGTGCTTGCTATGGAAAGGCCACACGGCCTCCCTGCCTACTCCCGGCCCTGCCCTGGCACACAGACGCCCTCTGTTTCCTCAGCAGGCACTTCTGGCGAGTTTCTTTCACAAATCGTGCAGAACTTGGCCTTTAGACAATCCAGCTCTTGACCGTTTTTTCCCCTCTGTGAACAGAAGGAAAGTGTGAGTTATCCTAAGAAAGTGTCCACAATGTCCCTTTTGAATGGTTTGGGCTTAGGGGGCTGTCAGTGAGCTGCTCTGTTTACTCCGGAGTTGATGAAAGTTTGAGGGCATTTTAATGAAGCCTGGGCTTGAGTATGTCCCAGTTTCCAGCCCCGGGACGTAGGGGAGTCCCCAGACACCTCGCATCAGAAAGACCACATTCTGCGGACCAACTCTGCAGCAGAACCCAAGGGAATGAACTACTAAAGGTGCTTTATTTCAGAAAGGGAAGTCCCCCACCCCACCTCCCGCCTCCAGAGCTGTTAGTAATGGCCTGAAGGTTTGGAACGTTTGACATCTGGCACGCTGACCCCCTCCCCCCCAAAGTGGTGATGTATCGCAAGGCCAGCATCTTTGTGTATTTCCTACTTGCCTTCTGAGATGAGCCCAAGTGGAGGGCTTTGGGTGGCTCTCAGAGAGGCCCGTTATTCCCAAATCTCCTCGTTCTGTCTCTCCTGGGCCTCTGTCGTCAGTCCACCACAGAATTCTGAAGGGACGCCATTTAGGGGTACAGCGGTTGTCAAACCTGAAGACCCCTCACCCTGTCAGCGACCTGTTACTCCTACCAGAAGACTCTTGAATTGGAGCAGGACGGCTGCATTGACCAAGCGTAATTGAGACGGAGGCTGAAAAAGCCTCTTGTTCGCTCTTCCTGGTGTTCCGGGTTGAGTTTAATTCAGCGAGCGCAGGGATTCTCCTCGTGCAGGGATCCGTAGCGGCTCAGAGGCCCTGTCACCCTCGACGAGCGCTTGCCTCTCGGTGGGCAGAGTACGAGCATGGAAGAGGCTCACGCCGAGGCAGGGTGTGCGTAAGCCCGGTAGAGTCACAGGCTGTCGTGGGAACCGTCGGGGCCGTGGAGCCGGGACAAGGACAGACAGAGCCTCCTGGGAAAGGTGGCACTTGGGCCGTTGTCTGAAGGACAGTTAGGATTTCCGGGAGATAAAGGGCAAAGGTCAGGGCAAACGAGTCCAAGATGTTCCACGCCACGGATGTTCTATCCTGCCTGGGAGGTGGGGGCCTCCCGTGCATGCTGGAAGGTCACCGCAGGTGTAAGCGCTCAAGGAGTGAGGTGAGGGGGCAGCTGGCTGAAGGGTCGTGAGCGAGCCGGCCCTCCCACGTGTGCTTAGCGTCGGCACACCTTCACTGAAACGGACCTTTTCCCCCGAGGCTCCTTCCTGAGCATGGATGGCCCTTGGGGGCCAGGCCAGGGGGTGCTCGCACTCTTCCTGGCATCTTCCACTGTGTCTGCCCAGCTCTCGTCCCACAGAAGCCTTCGCTCGCAGTCCACAGACTTCCCGTCCTGCCCAGCTCGTGCTGCGTCCTGAAACTTGGACATCTACCCGGACAGGCATGTGGTCTCTGGGCTGTTAGATAGAGGAAGGTGCTCAGGGATATGAGGAGTGAGCGAGTGAGAGCCAGGAAGGATGTGGAGAGCCAGGCGCAGGGAGGCCGGGTCTCCGCTCCTGATAGGATTCCGCCGGGCCTTGGCAGTGTAGCTGGCCCCGGAAGCCACTTCATTGAGGTGCCTTCCTACAGACGGCTCTCTGACCTGATAGTGGGGTCCTCCCTTTCTGTCCCCAGAGTCTCTCTCGGTTACTGGCACCCCCCCAGGCTGCCTGCCACGTCCTCCCTGCAGCCCTACCATGCTGGCCGCCCGCCTTCCGCCTCCGCTCCAGTTCCGGTCCTTCCGGCGGCAGCCCTCCCCGCTCTGCGCTGAATCCCCAGGCCCCTTCTCTCTGGCTTGCTTCGGCTTTGCTTCTGAACGCTGGTCTTGTGACTCTAAAAAGGATCTTAAAAGTTGGATCGGGTCTATATGCACTTGACCCCCGACCAGGGTGTTGAAAACCTCCCAGCAGCCATCAGGGTTGCCAGTGCCCTTCAGGGGTTGAAATGTTGACGTTAGAACAGTCACCTTCCTCCACCCCCAGACTGGCTTCTGGTGCAGCCCTTCTTCGCTGACTGCAAGGCGCAGGTATTTTACTACCCCTAGAAGATGGACTCAGGTGCTGGGAATGTGTTGAAATGCTTCTTTACCGTCTTGGCTTCCAGAATGATTCTGGAAGTAAAACTGCTGGAAGACCCGGGTTTTGAGAAGAACTCGAGAGGGACCCATGATAACTGTCGTTTATGTGAAACATTTTTAGGGTAAGAACATCCAGTGCGTATCATCTCTAAGACTTCAGTGAGAAAGGACGGGGGAGGGTGGGCAGAGCAGCTGGTGTCCCGTCCTGGGCAGAGGACACTCAGATTCTCTGAGGTGTCGAACCCAGGTTTTTGCACGTCAGCACAAATGCTTTCACTGGAAGGCCTGCTTCGTAGACCGTGTTCCTCTGCCGTGGCTTCCCCTCACAGTGAGACGGCAAGGGCCCACTCCCTGAGACACGTGGAGGCCCCTGAAGTCCCACGAGTGCCTCTGTCACTCGCCGTTTCTGCCCTAAATGGCAGCCCAGCGGCTGTCACAGAGACCGTGGGCTGAAAGAGCTGCCTGGCGAGCAGACAGGAAGTGAAAGTGCACAGGACAGACGGGGGGGCGGGGGGCGGGGGAGTGGCCGGGAGCTCAGGCTTGCTGGGCTGGGCCCGGTGTGTGCCTCGTGCTGGAAGGGAGAAGTCCCTGTCTTCCTCGCCTCTGTGCCTTGCCGCTTCCTGATGTTGACTTACCTCTGTGCTTTCCTGGCCTGCGTAGGCCTCCCTCACTTTGAGAGACGAGAGCGGGGGAGGGGGTGGGCGACGCTGGCGGTCCAGGGACGGGGGTACCTCTCCGAGCTCCAGCTGTCCTGGCTGGGGCTCCGTTCCGCTGGCCTGCCAGACGCCGGGCTCTCCCTCAGAGTGGCCCAGCACCGCCGTCACAGGGAGAGCCAGGCCTCTTGGTCGCGTGGTCCTTCCTGGCCTGCGGAGGCTCTGGGGCCTGTCGGGGTTTCACACCCCGGAAGTCGTGGGCTCGTACACTGCCCCGTTCTTGGGGGCCGTACCGCCGAGTAGGGTCCTCAAGGTGCACGTGCGGGCGCCTCGCCAGACCCGGACTCGTCCCCCTGGGATTAGGAAGCAGACCCCACAGGCCCAGCCAAGCCCCTCCGCCCCCATCCTTGTCTCTCGGAACGTTTCCACCGTCCCCGAGCTGCCCAGGCAGGAAGCGAGGAGCTGGCTTTCCTCCCCTGCCACACGCGCGCCACGGTGACCTGTGACGTGCCCCGCCGCTCACCAAGCCCTGCTGTGCGTCCTAGCCTGGACCCTGAGCCCCTCGCCTCCAGCCCTGTCGCTGCTTCCCTCTCCCCGCCTCCTGCACGGCCGCTGTGGCCTCCCCACCGGCCTTCCTGCCGCCGTGCCCCCTTCTCGCTGGCCACATTGCAGTGTCCCCTTATCACTGCAGAGCCTTCTGAGGCCTCGCCAGCTACTAGTGCCCACCCGTCCCCTGCCCACGCCCTGTGCTCCCTCCGCCTTCTCCAGGCGCCGACTCCCTGGCTCTCCTGCACATCCTTCCTTCTGTCATGTGTCCCACCCTTCCTGGTGGCGCCCGTCACCTTCCCCACCTTGTTTTTCCTTACTCACGGGGTGGACCCGAGCGTGCCGCCTCCGGATCAGTAGGCCGCCCTTTCCTCTTCAGTGACGGGAGCCCCGAATTGTGAAGGTTAAAGGCAGAGCACATGTGGAGCGAGAAATGTAGTGAAAGGCACACAACCAGTGTTTAACAAAAAGGGAGGCATCATAGTAACATTTATGACCACACTGGGAAATTCTTTCTTTCTTCTGTAAGGCTCAAGTTCTTTTTTCTTAAGGTCGCAAATCCTCTGAGGCCGGGGCCGGGCTTGTTACGTGCTTGCAGCCTTGGTACGTAGCTCAGGGCCGAGCCAGCAAGCAGCGGGTGCTCCGTGACGCCAGACTGACCAGGAGGGTGTCCATTCACCCAAAGGCAGGGAGCAGGGAGGCACGCGGTCCTCTCCGCCCGCCACTGCGCCCACGTTCCCGCTCCCCGCGTTTCGTCGTGACAGCCAGGGGTCGGCTCACCACAGTAGCCTCTCCGCTTGTATGCGTCAGACACGCCCGTCCCGCGGTGTGGCCGAAAACCCCGTTTCTTCCTCGTTTTCCTTCCTGCTAACCCAGAACGCCCTGGCTGCTGTCTGTTGGGCCCGAGACCAGAACTTGGGGATCCTCAGCCTTGGAGACTTGCCGAAGCAGCCACTGCGACTCAGCCACTTCTGCTCCTCTCTTTCAAGACTTCCTGCTGCTGTTTTGCCGGCGCTCATGGCATTTTGGATGGCCATTGCTCTTGGACCAGCTTCAGACCCAAGAATTGGCGATAGCCCCTCGCTGCAGCTGTGCCCCTGACTCCGTCCATGACTGTCCAGCTGGCCGGGTGTCAGAAGGACCCCGTTGGTCCTTGCGAGGGTCCCGTGGCGACCTGAACCCCAAGGGTGCTGTCCGTGCACACGGACCCTCACCCGTTTCAGCCCGCTCGTCCACTTGTGAGGGTCCCTTTCCCACGGCTCTGGGAGGGAGTGCTCGCTCCACTCTGGAGACGGGGAGACGGGGCTAGAGAAGCTGCCCATGTCATTTGTTCAGAGTCTTTGGTGAGAGCTGAAGCTAGGATCCAGATCCCCACTGTCAGTTGCCAATAACCAACGGCGACCCGGGAAGGCTGTGTGAAAGGAAAGGCCCGCACGTAGGCTGGACATCGAGGGGAGTGCTGCCCCTCGTGTTCTGACACTTCACACGCTGTAGCCGCAGGCTCTGAACAGAGTTCTAAGAACGAGTCTAAAGTAGAGCCCCTGGCATGCCGTTTAAATCCAAACCGGGTAAAAATAGTTGTCAGATTTCTAGAACAGAAGTAAAGTAATTTTTGAGTCTGTATTAAATCCTTCTATAAAGCGTTGATGCTCTTAACGTTTAGTGCACATACAGAGCATCCTAAAACGTATTCGAGGTTTTTGCAGGAACGCAATTAGGCGAGAGACCATTGGCTTCGAAACCAGTGGTGTTCAAGGAAGATCTTGTGATTCAGATTGCAAAAATGTCACATGACAAGAAATGCAATACGTTTCTACCTTTGCACCCATCCTACCGAAAATTCTCCTACGCAAAGCATTCTTGGGGTTTTATTCTTCACATCCTTTGTTATAGAATACTAATTAGAATTCTCAAATGGTTTTTAAAACTAGATTCCACCAAGAAGTTTATTCAAGAAGAGAGAAGATATTTTGGGGGTCCACTGTGCTGCCGCTGTCCCTTTCTTTGCTAAGATGCACGTGGCCCCAGCACCCACGCCAAGGTGCCTCTCCGTGCCACGAGCAGGCGGTGGTGGTGGCCTCGGCCTCAGAACCCGCCTTCTGACACAAAGGCATCAAAGAAGGAAGTCGCTTCTGGGCGTAAGGGAGACCCGAAAAAGGGCTTTGGCAAATAGGTAGTTGATGGGGGAACAGGAAGGAGAGAGGAGACGCGTGCAGCAGTCCCCCTCCCAGTGTGCCTCACGGAGTGACGATGAATGTTATCAAGGGTCCTTCCTGGGGACCTTCCATCTCTTAGGAGCCGAGTCGTCGGACGTGCTTGCCCGCAGGAGATCCGTCCCCGGAGATGGCGGGGGTTGTCGTGCGGCGGCTACGAGCTGGACTTCCCTCCAAGAGGAACAGCGTAGCCCCGTGCTGTGTTGGTTGCGTTCACACTCACAGTCTCTGGTTTCAGGGAAGTGTGAGCCCAGGACCGGTGCTGAGCTGCGGGGTTCCCAGTGACTCTGCGTACGGGAAGGAGGCCCAAGCCACGCTAGAACAGCAGCCTCCCTGGAGTGTGTTTTCTCACAAATGATGGATAAGAATTTAAGCCTGAAAACCAGCTGTCCAATAGCTTATCTGTGTTGGTGAGCAGCGTCCAGAAACACTGAAGTCATAAGCCTCGCTCGAGCCAAGAGTGTGCAGTAATGACCAATCTCTGGCAACTTCTGTCCTTCCCAGACGCTTTACGACAGTGAGTCCATTCGCTCGGATGATTGCGTCTCCCTGTGACTGGTGGAGTTGCGAGTTCTCCAGAGCTTGGGGCGCAGGTCACCGTGGAAACGCAGAGCCATCGAGGCCCTCGGGCCTGTGGCCGTAGCCCTCAGCCGCTGGCACCCTCTCTGCCGCCTCCGGCACCCTCGTTCTTCCTGATAATCAGGGGAAGTAAATGGAATGTCTGTTACAGCGAGGAGCCAGAAGTTTCCTTTTGAAGATCTCTTCTCCTGCTTTGTTGCCAGCACAGCACAGGGCTCCTCCCCAGTCATGGTTCACGCCAAGACTCTGCTGGAGATAAAGTGTCATTGAAAACTGCATGCCTGGCCAGCTTTGGGTGGCTTTGCTTCTTAGCGTGTGAATGGCCTGTTAACATGTACGGTCGTCAACCTCCACCGTTTTTTCCACCCGGAAGACTCTTGGTGGTTCTTTCGAGTGTATGTTTTCAGAACGGGTGGCCACTTCCCGCGTCTCCCGTCTCTGTGAGGGCAGATGTTATCTCTGCATCCCTGGCTTGTATATCGGGCCTCGGCTCACTGCCTTTTGCATGCTGGTCATCGCAAAACACTTAGCCGAGGAGATTTCCCAGCGAGTTAGGAGGCTGTATCCTGCGGAGCCGTGGGATGACAGGGTGGGGCCTGTCACATGCCCAGAACCCTCGCTGACAGTGAGATGCCCCACACGTCTCTCAGGAGCCAAGCCGTGTGTTATCGGGTGCGTAGCCTGCACTCTCAGCCCGTTTCTCCGTCTTTGTGACAAGGATCGTAACAGCCCTTGGTGTAGATTAAATGAGAGGATTCGTGCAAAACCCTTAGCACCTCACTGACCAGCAGGCATCGTCATCCCCAGACGGGTTTTGCTGGCACTCTGACAAATTGTGACCGAGGCTGATGGCAGGGACCAGGCAGCCCCTCCTAACTGCTTTCTTTTGCAGGAACTTGGCTCTGGCACGCCTAGATCTTCTGCAGAAATCTGCCGTCTCCAGACAGGCAGCCCCCCTCCTGGCATAAAATCTCAGCCCAAACAGTCTTACTCTGGCTATAAATAAAAATTCCTGCTACAGAGAAAGCAGCAACTCTCTGTCAGAGGCAAAGCCAGGCACCAGCCAGGTCCTAGAATAAACTCCAGGCAGGGGTGAAGTGGTGTTTCTGCTCTGTGGCCAGCCTGCCTTTCTCCTGCCCGTACGAAAAATGTGGCCTCAGAGGGCCTGGAGAGAACTCTCTGGGGGATCCGTGGAGGCAGAGCTTGGGGGGAAATGGTGTAAGGATGAGCCCCCAAGTGCCCTCCCTTCCAGAGTTGCCGGAGGGGGCACTGCGGGGAGGGGCACCGAGGGCGCTTCCCCACTGGAAGGTATTTTTCAAGTTTGGCTCTTGTCCCAGCAGGACTGCATAGCTGGGATGCCGGAGCTGCTCCCAGGCTGGGGGGGGGGGGGGGGGGGGGGGGGGGGAGGGGGGTGCTGCTGAGGGAAGGGAGCGCAGGCAGCCCAGGAGCCTTTGTCCTGGAGAGGCAGCCCCCTTGCGGTCTCCTGGCGGCGGCCGCCCCCCTCCATAGCGCACATCCTTGGGGCTCCTTCCTTCCCCTGGGGGCAGCCTGTCACCCTGCAGATTCCTGTGAGTCAGCCAGTGTTTAGGCACGTCGATACTAACATTAGAATCAGTCCCTAAGTAGCCCCTCATTTCTGTGAATCCGCGGTAGACCCCACTGAATACCTCAGCTCTGGGGTTTCCTGGTATTTTGGAGGACGAGTGAGGAGAGCTGACCGAGCAGCCCTGACTGCACCCAGGACTCCCAGAGCCTCGTCTCTGTAACTCCCCAGAGACCCCGCCCCAGAAGCGTGGTCCCCGCCTCCTGTGTTTTCATTTTGCATTTTTTTCTTCTAGTATAATTAGCATACAGTGCCATGCATTTGCATCGCTGTTTTAAAGGGTGGGAAACTGAGGCTCAAGAACTTAGGCTGTTTACCCAAGGTCACACAGGTGGAAAGAGAGAGCCCCGGACCGGAGCCCAGTCTGTGTGACTGGAGTGTACGCCCTCGGCAGTCACCCTGAGGCCGTCTCCCGGAAAAGGCACCCATGGTGCTTGGGAGTCCGCCACCCTGAGCGGGCCAGATCAAAGCTGGTCAAGAAGGTACCGTCACACCTGATGCATCTTGTGACCGCATAGAAACCGCTTGTGAGTGTCTGTCCAGTGCTCAGTTATTGCGGGGCCTGCCCAAGTGCCGAGAGACTTTACGCTTCAGGGGTGGTCCATGAGGACAGGTCCCGGACCCCTGAAAGAGCTGGCATCTGTCTTAGTCTGTTCAAGCTGCTATAACACAGCTCCACAGCCTGGGTGCTTCCATACAGCACGGTTCTGGAGGCTGTGGTCCAAGGTCGGGCTGCCACCATGGTCGGTGTCCCCTTCCGGTCACAGACTTCTGGTTGTATCCCCACACGGTAGAAGGGCAAGGCATCTCTCTGGACCCTCTTTCCTGGCACTGATCACATTTAGGAAGGGAGCTCTAAGGAAGCACCTCCCAGAGGTCCCCACCTCCTAATACCTAAACTAGTTGGGTACGTGCTCAAGGGAGAGGCATCCGTCAGCACATCTCATGGCGGCCTCTGCCCTTGGGGACACACAGGCAACAGAGCTGAACCAGGCTCCTGCGTGAGACCAAAGCCGCTGCCTGAAAGGGCCACGTGGGCTTCTCAGGGTGGCCTCCCGGGACCAGACCGTACCATCCGTTGGCCGATGCGTTCCATACGCTGTCTTCTCTTTGGCCTTTCCCAGCCAGTGAGAGAGCCTCACTACGGGGGGGGGGGGGGGGGGGACATTCACCAGGGATGAATGGAGAGTCCCAAAGCCAAACATTTGGCCCCAGTGCCATCCCCAGCAGGGTCCAGAGTGAGCCCCCCTGCCCCCCCCAGGCCTGGGTGGTTGCTATAAAAGATCAGTGAAACGTGGCACCTGGCTGGTGAGGGTACCGTGGATGTTCAGGCTCCTCGGCCCCCAGTATGAGAGCCACTGAGCCGGGCATCCCCTCACCCAGCTTGTATAGAAAGCTTGTGGGAATGGAGCTTCCCAAGAATCTCAGCCTCCGGTGCCTGTCCTTCGGAACATGGACGGCACTTCCCACAAATTCATGTGACCACGTACATGAATGGTTGGTCTTGAGTTCGGGAATTAGATGGGGAAATAAAATGTGTACGAGTGAGTAGGTGCCTGGGGTAGGTGTCCTGAGTCTGATATAAACCCGCAGAGCGAGAGGGAGCTTTAGACTACTCAGGCCAGCCAGGAAGGAGCAGGGCTGGCCGGCAGCGGGGCGGGGGGGGCGCACCTGTCCCTGGAGTTGAGGCAGCCCCTTGGTCCAGTGTAAAGTGTAGCTTTACAAAACCACCTAAGGATGTGAGTGGCTTTAACCTCCTGTTGAGAGTTGTGTTTCTTCCTCCTTTTCCTTGTCCGTGGGTTCTGAAAATCCAGTGGCAAAACGCAGAGAACATTTGAGGGAGCCGTGTGCACATTTGTGTTGAGTTTGGCTTCTGGCAAACTCCGGCATCTGTGGTGGGCAGGTGAGCCGGGCCAGCACTTTGGATACAGACCATTCCACATGCCCTTCTCCCACTTCCCTGTGATGGCATCAGGCTGTCAGGCCCTTTGTGGGACGCGGTGACATCTCAGGTTCTGAGCCTGGTGGCCCCAGAGCTCCTCTGTCCCTCCTCCCACAGCAGAGCTCAGGCCTGGGCAGTGCTCGTTGGCTCTCAGAAGCTGTGGGCGCTCGCTGTCACCCCTCAACCTGGCCTCGAGACTTGTCTGTCTCCATGAGAGTTTGGGAGAGTGTTAGCCTCGCAGCTCTAGGGTGATACCAGAGACGTTGCAAGATCCCTCCATTGGTGAAAGAAAAGAGAAAAGATCGGGTAGGGAGGGAAGTGAGCTCAGAGAAATTTTCAGCATTTTGATTGCATTTTTAAGACTCCCCTTCCAAAAGGATTTGAAGCGGGTTACGGTATTTGAAAGGCTGCAGCGTTTGACTTTGAAGGGATAAAACCAAAGAAGCTCATCCGAAAGACTCGAAATGAGTAAATATGACCCGTGGTCTGAACGCGCACACTGAATTTAGCCACCGGGTTCCTGAAGGGACAGAGGCACGGGTTGGGTTCGTGGGTTTGGTTCTCTGACACAGCAGAGAGTGGGACCACCCGTACCGCGCCTGGGGCTTGCTCGTCGTTGAGGGCGCCCGCGTCCCTCTGTTCAGCCACCGCGGATGGCGCTGGTCGGTCCCCAGGCCCTGCTCAAGGGAGGGCGCGCCCGGGTTGGGGGACCGCGGGCCGGAGGCACGCGGGGGTTGCTTCGGCCTGCTCCTCACTAGAATCGCTGTGAACGGCCTACCCCAGCTCGGCCGACCTAATCTAACGACTTTTTCTTTTGTCTGTTTTCTTCTTCCCATCTTCCCGTTTCTGTGTCTGTCTGCCGCTTTGATTCTGTAGTATAAATCTGTGTTTAGGTCCTACTCCCAGGATTTCGTGCCTCACAACCAAGCTTCCGTTCAGCCTTTCCTCCCGTCTACCCCCTCTTCCTCTCCACACTTCCCGCCCGTCCACCAGTCTCAGAGCTCTGACTTAGCGGTGCCGACCGTGGCCAGTCTGCCTCCCAGCACCGTGGACGGGCCTCTCTCGTCTTCTCAGGAGAGCAGCTTTCATGGGAACACTGTCTGCCTTCCTTCCGAAACCTCTCTCACTGACTCGCCCCCGACGCCTTCGGTGAGAACTCAGCACACACACCCCTCCACGTGGGTCTGCACGTTTTGAGAAAAGCGGTGTCGCTGTTCGTGAGTCTGCCGCCCTGCCCCCCACCCCCAGTGGCAGCCAGGCCTGTCTGACTGAGGTCTGTGGAAGGTCGCAGAGTGAAACAGGAGGGTGTCCGTTTCCAGAACAGAAACGGAACCTTCCGTACAGAGTTCCCGTCAGATGGGGAACCCGATTTTCCAGAAACAGATTAGCAGCCGTTTAGAGACAGCCATAAGTAAGCACGAGACAGAAAATGCGCCTGGTTTCCTGGTTGGTTGTGCGTTTTTAGAGAAAGATACAAACACCTGTGGAAGAAAGGTGCGGACAGAGGACTCTGAGACCGGAGGCAGTTGCCTCTGTGGCTGCAGGTGCTGCTGAGTTCCCTGAGCGCCTCATCCGGGGACGGGGTGCTAGCTGGCAGGGCGGAGAGGACCGGGGCCGGCAGGCGGGGGCGGCGCTGCAGCGAGCTGGCCTGTCTTGGTACGTTGCCTTCCTCCGGGGCAGTTTGAATGGCCCTTGACCTCCCTGGAGAAGATCCAGAGGGAAACTTGCGTCCCCTGTAACACAGAGGCAAGAGGTGGCAGAAGTGGCTTCCTTCTCGGGCCTGGGAAAGGTCCCCAGGGAGACCCGAGCTCCCGCTGCCGCCCTCTTTCCTTCCCCGTGAAAGGAGTGTCCCGGTCAGGGCCGGCCCGGTAGGCTGCTCTCTCTCGGAGCCGTGACGGCGGGCTGGGGGGCCTGTCACATGTGCATCTCCTCTCATCCTGTCTCCCCCAGAGTGAAAACGCCAGCGAGGAGGCTGGTGAGGGTGAATACGTCAATCTGTATTCCTCTGGCCAGAGCAGCGAGGAGCTGCCTCACTCCCGAGGAGTAAGTAACCTCAGGGCTGCCTCGTGCATGTGGCCTGGCCTGGCAGGGTTGGGCCCTGCTTCTGCCTGGCTGAGCCTCCCGGTCCCTGGCCGGCTGGGCCCCACAGCCTTGCCGAGAGCCACGCTGGCTCGGTGGGGAGAGGACGTGGCTCCCCGTGGAGGCCCTCCCTTTGCTTTCAGTGCTCGTGTGACGCTCTCCGGGCCTGGCCGGATGGGTCTTCTGGAAATGAGAGGAGGCGGCATAGTGTTGGCCTGGCCCCGTATTGGTTGCTGTCTGAGATTTCTCTCTATCCCGTCTTCTAGTGTCAAGGCCCGTCTTCCATCCCCTCCCCAGAGGGAGGGACTCCTCTCTCCCTCACCACCAAGCCTCCTGGGCCTTCACCCCCTCCTCCTCCCTCAGCGCACTCCCTTACCCCCACAGGAACAGCTTCTGAGGAAGCTGGATGGGGTCTGTCCGGGAGCCCCCGCCCTCTGTGTTCACGAGCCCTCTATCCTGAGAGCGTAGTGAACTACCTGATGTGGCTGCCCTTGGTCGACCTCTGTCCCAGCTGGATACAGCCGTTCTGTTGAGCAGTCAGCTCTCCAAGTTTTGCTGCAGCAAGACACGAGCGAGCTCAGAAGCTTGAAAAAGAATGAGTCCCTTGACAGGAGGTGCCATGAGGACGCGAGTCCTCCCTGGTGATCAGCTCACAGGGCCCAGCCCATTAAAATTGTGGTCACCCCTGGTAAGACAGCCCCGCCGAGGACGCCCCCGCAGGACCTTCCACGTCCGCACAAGGCGAGCCCCACTTTGGTTACTTGAAAGTCCTAGAACATTGTGGGATTCGACCCTGTCTGTGGAAGCTGTTTTTACCCTGGTGTCCCCTCCTCACCTGTCCGCACCTGGTGACCTATGCCCCCGCATCGTCCAGTTTAGCCTCCACACGGTGGAGCCCATCCCAGGCTGGCCTTCCGTGGCTCTCCCCTCTGCCCGTGACCACGTTCGGTGCTGGCTTCACCTCGCGGCACTCTCCACGAGGACGATCCATGTGTTCGTGCTAACCTGGTCTCTGTCGCGGCCGCGGTGGCAGAGCAAGGATGCCAGACAGCCGTGTCGTCGCCGAGTGGGGTGGGCCCGGATGCCCAGGCCCGGCTGCTGGAGGAGAGGGGCTGGCCCTCGTGCCCTCGAGCAGCTAGACCCCTTGGAGCCATAGCTGGGAGGCAGCTGTGCGTGGCAGTCCTGAGGACTCTAACTAGGAAGTCAGCAGGGGTTTGCTGCACGGTGGTCAAGGTCACAGGTTTCGGAGGCAGACGACCCTGGGGTTGAGTCCAGGCTGTGGCCTCCGAGCCGCGTGCGCTTGGGCAGAGCCTTCGTCCTGTGTCTGTGTGCGTGAGTAGCACGGTGCCTCCAGCTAACGGACAGGGTCCTGGTCGGGTCAGGTGAGAGGAGGTGTGGGAAGTCCTTAGCACAACGCCTGGCTCAGCTTGGCCGGTAGCAGCAGCTGTGAGTCCTTTCTTCCAGGAGGTGCTTGGATGGTCATAAGTAGGGGCCCCCTTTCACCGTCCCCAAAGGCAAGAGGGCCTTGCACTTCTCGCGGGATTAACCGCCTTCATGGTTCCCGTGTCCACGTTTCGGATTACTCTGGAGGAACTTACGCTCAGAAGCCGCTTGCAGGCAGGAATGCCGGGAAGCAGATCCGCCCGGCTTGGGGCACCTGTCACAATCCCAGCGCTGGCTTCTCTTTTCAGGAATCACCAGCTACGAAAGACGGACATCCCAGAGACCCCGCATTGGGCAGCGGCGCGCCTGGGAAGGAGAGCAGAGACGGCGAAAGGTAGGACGTGACCGGGTAGAGTGGGGGCCCTGAAGGCAGCGAGCCCACTCGGGGAGAGCTGCCCCCTGCCCACCGGCAAACAGGCCTCCCGGGGCTTTAGGTTTACGTCCTTTCCCTTTTTCTGACTCTCAAAATCATACATGCGCAGGGCAGAAAGCATGGCAAGTACAGAAACATACAAGTAAACCAGGAAAATCCTTGATAATCCCACCCTTAAAGGCTCCACTCTGGCAAGCATTCTGCCATTATTTCCTGGTGATGTGCTCATGTATTATCCACTTTGCAAGTCACCCACGACAGTATTTTCTTTCTCAAATCCCAGGCCAGCCTTCCTTGGCCTCTTCCAAGTTCAGGTGCAATAAGGGAGTGTACAAGACTTGCCAAACCTTTTATCGTGAGTTTCTGGATGGGTGTATTGTGTTGTTAAGCCATTTGAAAGTAAGTTACAGATGTGACATTCAGGCCCTAAATACTTCAGTGTGCCTCCCGAAATATTTTAAAAGCTTCCCCGATTACAATACCATTACCACACCCAAGGAAAGTAATGATAAATTGCCTTATATCATCTGGTACGCAGACCATCCTCCACTTCCCCAAGTGTCCGTAAAGCTGCTTGTATAGCTTATTTTTTTGGAACCAAGATCAGTCAGGAGTCACAGCATTTAGTTGTGGGTCTTCATTTTTTTTTTAATATTTTTTTAACATTTATTTATTTTTGAGAGAGCATGAGTGGGGGAGGGGCAGAAAGAGAGGGAGACACAGAATCCGAAGCAGGCTCCAGGCTCCGAGCCGTCAGCACAGAGCCCGACGCGGGACTCGAACCCACACACCGGGAGATCGTGACCTGAGCCAAAGCCGGTCACTGAACCGACTGAGCCCCCAGGAACCCCATGTGTCTTTAATCTTTTGTAACATTTTCAGCATTTGCCGGAGTCAGACCTGACCCGGTTTAGAAACGTGTAAGTCCGTTTCTGTACGCGTGGGACCTCCAGATCCTCTCTGGCCCTGCCATCGGCAACTGCGTGGTGACGCTGCCTTCTCAGCGAGATGTTCCACAAGTTCAAGCTTTTCCTCCCTCTGCAGGCCAAGGTTCCGCTACCTCTGGGGTCCTGCTTGCCAGGCCCAAGCATAAACGGTTCAAGAGGTGGTAAATAGCAAGAGGCAGAAGAAGAATCAGAAAGCGCTCGATAGGGGCCCGCTGAAGAGGGCTGCCCGCCCAGCCTGCTCTTGGCCGCTCCTCAGTGCCGTCCGTGTGGGTGGAGACCGTCTGCTCCGTCTGTCCGGGCTAAGATCTCCCCAAGTATTAAGCAAGGGATGATGGGTCTTCTAGTTGAACACCTGGCAGCAAACGGGGGCTGTGCCAGGCAACAGGGACTCATGGGTTCAGCCTCCAGCTGCACGGAACCCGAGAGCACCATTTTTCAGAGCTGCAGATGGCCTGTGTGAAAACAGAAGGATGAGCACGTCGACCTCTTAGAAGCAATTACAGAGATGTTCTCCTCCTTCCACAAAGGCCAGACTGCGGACCGGACCCTGAAGGGACACGAAGCAGATGGTTCTTCCCGTGACTGTGTGTGATTTTGCTTTGGGCTGTCCATGTCTTACTGAAGGCACAGGTTTTTATCTCCCAGATACTTAGGGTTAAAAATGTGGCCTGTGACCACAAGGATCCACGGTGGAAACTGTCAGAATAAAACCGGAACACGGGAGAAGATGCCGGGGGAGGCATGGTGCCTACAGACCCAGCATCTGTCTGCTCCCGGGATGCCCCCCTCACCCCCCACATCCCTCCTCTGCTGGCCGTTCTCTCCTTCTCCCCCTTCACCAGCAAACCCCGGCTCAGTCCTTCAGGCCTCAGCCCGTGTGTCCTGCCCCAGGGCCTGCTGCCCTTTAGACTGTGCTGTGTCCTTCTCAGGCCGGTGCCCCAACTGCTGGCTTTAACGTCCGCCTCTCCTGCTAAACCCAGCACCCCCGAGGACAAGGGTCAGTCTGCCCGGCTCATACTTCTCAGTCCCACGGAAAGGCGGCCCTTAGAAAAAAACTTGAGGAATGGCGCGAATAGCCACGCGAACTTTCTCTCCCAAGCTGCTTGCCCTTTTGCCATTTCTGTCCTTGAATACCGACTATGTGGACGGTGGCCTTGACAAAGAGAGGCTGATCCCATCACTTATTTAAATAGTCCAACGGAACCTTGTTGATCGCCTTCTTAATCCCGTCCACTTACAGACGGAGCAGAGAGCAAGAAACGTCCCAAGGTCACAGAGCTCATCGGTAGTGGCACCAGAAATCCAGTCTGTGCCCTGGCTTCCAGCCCCCACTCGGGCCCCCTGTGCTGGGGCGGGGGGAAGGGTGTGGATTTCCCCGTTGTAGCCGCAGTTCCAGAAGGACCTGTTCAGGGGCAGTCGTAACTCCTAGTCCTCACGCAGCGGGCCGCACTGCCTCGGGCCCCTGGTGTCCTGGATGCTGGGGCCTCTTGGACGCTTGCGACACAAACCACTTCTCCCTCCAGGGCCCCAAGGTCACCAGATGCTTCAGAGTTGGCTCGGTCGGAGGAGGAAGTTGACGAGCTGTCCCTCATCGACCATAATGAAATCATGGCAAGGCTGACACTGAAGCAAGAGGTGAGGACGGGCCTTCCTTGAGCGTCTGGGCCATAAAGGGAGTGAGAGGGCTTTGAGGAGAATGGAACCGGGAGGTGTCTCAAACAGAAGACCCAAGTGAGGCACCGACGCCCCAGGTGGCCACCCCACGCTTCCTAGGCTCTGTGCACGGCATTTATTCTGACCCCGTGCCTGGGCCACGGTGGGTGCTGAAGGACACTGGGCAAACAGATGGACTCCTAGAGAAAATGTCCCGTGTCCCCTTCTCGGGTACTTCCAGAGAGTAATCTTGGGCGAGTCGTGTAACCTAAGCCCCAGAGGACAGGACTCCGGAGGTATCATGACTGTGAACTCTGTGGAGGGTGTTCAGTTCAGAGCTTGAGCATGGGGAGCCCTCATTAGCATAAGCCGCCTTCACATTACTGTTGACCGAATGCCCCACGGTAGTTTCCGTGTGGGAGACACAGGCTGATTAAGAAATCCCAGGCCTAGCCGCCACAGCCGCCTCTGTCCTGTGCCTTGCCAGGATGGCGATTCTGGAAGCACAGAGGAACAGTTTCATGTCATAGCCTTGACCCCGCCCTGGGGAAGGACTGTTTCTGGGCTCCAGCTGTGGCGGCACACAGATGCAAAGACAAGCAGTGGGTATACTGCCCTTGGCACGGGGTGCGCTGGGCCGGGCCGGCCGCCGCAGAGCGTGACAGGAAAGGCGAGGCCGGCGGGGACCCTGGGGCAGCTGGCTTCTCTGCCGACAGAAGTCACGTCTCGTGACCCTTCGCAGAAAGTCCTGAAAAATCGGGGCGTGGGCGTGGCTGCCCTCACCCTTAGCTGGAAATGCACGATGCTCTCGGGGCTCGAGTCCAAGCGTGGAAACACAGAAGTGCTCGGAGAGGCAGGCGCCTCTGAGCCTGCGGGCCGTGGGCCCACGGAGGCTGGCGGGGTGGGTGTCCTTCAGGATCAGAGGCAGGGGTGTGGGCTCTCAGGCTCGCCTGCTGCCAGCTCTCTTTGGCTCCCAGCAGGTTTATGGGCTAAAGCCTCTGTTTGCCCACATGAAAGTAAGACTCGTTCTTTAGTCGGGAGACGGCAGCTGGTGTCCCATAAGCAATGTCAGGCATAATCGAGCGTCTTTGTGACGCTTCCGGGCTCCTGGGAGTGCTCCCTGTGGAGGGACTTGTGACTCCTCCCACGTGGGGAAACAGTAACGTGGGGCCGCTGGCTGCAGTTGTGGGAGCGGGTGCGCCCGCAAGGAGCCCACTGCCCCCGCTGCCTTCTCGGAGCAGCCACTGGCAGCCCCGCCTGCCTCCCCACGGGGTCCCGCCCTCCCCACCTCTGAGACCCCGGGGTTGGTGAGGAGAGAGAGATCTGATGGTACTATTGTCCCCTGACCCCACTGTGACCCAGAGCGGGGTGCCCTGGTGTCCGGGCGGCTCCCAGACGAGCCGTGGTCTGTCCTGCCCGCCGAGCGCGCAGAGCTGGGCGGGCCACGTGGGCACACTGGCCTCCGTGCGCGGCCGCACTGCTCCCGGGTGACAGAGGCCAGAGGGAAGGGGGCTCCGGGGTCTCCACAGTGCAGGGACTTGGTCTCGTCCCCACCCCGGACTTCCCGGCGCAGCTCTCCTACGGCCGAATTCTGCCGCACGCCCTGCTTTGCTCTTGTCGTTGCAGGGTGACGATGGGCCGGACGTCCGTGGCGGGTCCGGAGATATCCTGCTGGTGCACGCTACTGAGACAGACAGGAAAGGTGCGTCAGCGCCCCGTGCGGCGGCCTTTGTCACAGCTCCCCAGGCATCCCCTGGCCCCGTGGCCCTCTCTGCCAGCCCTGAGCGGGTCGGAACGGCGGCCCGGGTGCAGCAGGGTCACTGTGAGGAGAGCCCACCCCGGGGGACAGAGCCGGGCTCGATGCTTCCCAGCCCTGTCAGGGCGTGTCCTCCACTGGTGAAGGGCCCCCAGGGTCAGTGGAGAGGGAGCTCCAAGTGCAGAGCTTGGCACCCAGTAGGTGCTCCCCCCACGGTCCCTCAAATAACAACGCGTTCAGCAGCGTTAACGTCACGGTGACGCGTGGGTAGCTTTTTCTGCTTCTCCTGATGTTTGACTCATTACGTTATTCCAGACCACTAGATGGATTTCACTCACGGAGGTCCTGGCACACGTTCCGGCCGGGAGCCTCAGCCCCAGAGCAGTGGCAGCACCGTCACAGGACGGGGTTCCGACCCTCCGCACGCGGCTGCCCCAGTCAGCGTCCTGATCCGCTGACGGGGCTGGAGGAGCAGGGCACCCACTGTTGGGCAGACTTTGTGCTGGCACCAGAGCTGTCGTGCCCTGAGTTCTGACAGGGAGAGGAGGAGGAGGGCCGTGAGGAAGGCGCCACGGCCTTGACCTCAGTCAAGACGGGGGACGGGTGCCTGGTGTTCTGTTGATGTCTTTGAAAATTAGTGAAAAGGTGATGTGACCGCAGGATTAAAGTCAGTTGTGGGAAGAATTAAAACACCCCAGGCCTGAAACCTTACACCACCAATGTTAGTTTTATGAATGACCACGTCCCTGTTTTTATAGCAGGTTTCCCAAAATATGTTACACAGAACGATTCTGGGAATTTCTAAGTTACGAAAATAGTACAGAAATGTTCACGTGGCAGAGAATTTGAAAAATAGAGAAAAAGAAGAAAGGACTCCAACAAATTCACCGTAGCCACTGGGCTTTCTTTACCCCCGGCTTCCTTGGACTAGGGCAGACCCCGGTCCCGGACGCGGAGTTCAAATCCGGGCACGTCCCTCTCCTTCCGGCCTCGGCTGCTTGAAGAGGTTAGCGGTGGCCCGGGGACAGGGAGGTGCACGGAGCCGACCGAGCCAGCGCGGCACGCGGCCAGCACTCGGGAAGTGGCGCTCGCTCTGCTGCGGCAAACCTTCCTCCACGCCCGCCTGAGCGTCCTCCTCAGCTGGGCCGAGAGGAACAGTTCTCCTCTTTCTCCAAAAGGGCTGAAGCGGGAGCTGGCTCCCGTCCTGGCTTTGAGCGGCTTACCTGCGGGTGTGGCCAGAGGGAGCCCCGAGGGCAGGGCAGACCAGAGCCGCCCGGTCTGCCGGCTGTGCCCGGGGCAGGTGCTGCCGCCTGGGGCCTCCTCTCGATGTCATTCACGGAGATCCTGAGGATTCCGGGGGGAAACAGTCATTTGTACCTGGGGTGGACTGGGGCGGGGGAGGCCAGGGGCCACACGGCACGTTCCCTGGGCGGGTGGCTTCCCGTGGACCAGAGACCACACCGGTGGCACTGTACCGGGAAGCCCGCGGCTCAGGGCACGCGGACTTGGATCTGTTCTGCCGGAAGCAGGCGGTGGCCTGTGCGGGGCTCACTTCTGCCTCCTTGCCCCCGCCTCTTTGAACAAAGCCCCGGTTATCAGTGAGCCGGGTGAGCGGAGGGTCCGGGAAGGAGGCGCCTGAGCACGACGCCGTCGGGCCCCGCTGTGCGTTTCCAGCCTGTGAGCCTCCCTCCCGACACCTGCTGCGCCAGCCGGGCCCACCCCTCTGCTGGTCCCCTAGATTCTTGCACTTGGGGAGTTGGGGGACGAATGAGAGAAGACAGAGAAGGGGTCCGTGTCCAGAGAAGGACACAGATTTAAACTGTGTGCGTGTGTCACCCTCGGCCTCACCGTGAGCAGCGCACACTTTGGGACCCAGTCAGGACTCAGACCTCAGCTCTGGCACAGAATTAACTCTGAAGTTCCTAAGCCTGGCCAGACAGGGAGTCTGTGATGGGGAGTGTCCTGCGTTTAAAACATTCCATTTTTTTTTTTTTTTTTTTTTTTTAGCATCAGGGACTGCATCACCAGCACAAGCAGAGCCAGGGGGCTGTTGGAATTCTGGGAACGTTGGGAATCCCCAGCTAGAGCCAGCCCTTCTGAAGGGCAGGGAGTGAGGGGTGGGAGCTGCTGGTCTGGGTCCCACCCGACCGCCGGGGCCAGGCTTCTCCCGGTTGGCCTTCCCTTCCCTGGTGCTTCTGTGTTCCAGCAACGTGCTGTGGCCCTTCAGCCTTATCGCTCAGTGTGTGGAAATTCCCAAGATCTTTGCCCCTGGACACTGCCCCCTAAAGTATTACCTGTGACCTGGCTTCAGAATCCTGCTGATGAGTTTGGATTATTTTCTCTGTGCCCATGACGATGAAGGCCCTTTGGATCTCAGGTCTTAGGGCAGACAAGACACGCTCGGTGTGTCGTCAGAGATGGCAAATACGTGCAGCAGGCACGCTGCCATCTCCGTCCCCTGCCAGTGGCAGCCATCCCTCAGTGGTCGCTCTTCTCTCTAGATTTGGTGTTGTACTGCGAGGCCTTCTTGACCACCTACAGGACCTTCATCACCCCGGAGGAGCTCATCAAGAAGCTGCAGTACAGATATCCTTTCCCGAGTCCCTCCGGCCCGGCTTGCTCTTCGAGCCCCTGTCCTCGCCCAGGGGCTGAGTGAGATGGCATAAGGGATGGGGGGTGGGCTTGCCTGATGGCAGTTGCGGTCACTAAGGAGTCCTGAAAAGGAGTTAGAATTGGTGCACCTGCGAGGGGTGGGGGGGCACCCAGGCCCCCAAAGAGACCCAGGTCAGTGGCACCTGCAGCTTCTGAGCTGAGCCCCAGGGCATTGAGGTGACAGGCACCAAGTGTGCAGGGCTTACCGGAATCGGGACTCCGATAAACAGCCGCAGAGGTAGGCACGGCCACTCTGCCTGGAGGCAGACCAGCGGCGGACAGAAGTACCATGTCCAGGGAGAGTCGACTCCCGCCCCTCAGCCTCATCTGCCCCGAGGGCTCACCCCTTCAGGGACTACCCTGTGCGGGAGCAGCCGAGAAAGACCCAGGGCCCCGGGAGCCGCTGTCATTACCTTTCTCTCAAACCTGCTTTTCTAAAAAGCCGGCCAGCCCAGGGTCACCTGCTCCTTGGCCACCTCTCCCTGTCGCAGCCCACGACTGCCCTCTGCTGGACAGCCTCTGTTACTTGGGGCTGGAAGTCCCGCGTTCTGCCTCCCAGCTGTCTACCTTCCTTTCCTGTGTGTCCTAAGGCTTCCCCCACCAGGCTCATGTCTCCTGCAGACCTCTGTCGCTCCTTCTGCGGTCCCCGTACCCCAGCACTAGAGGACCTGGTCCCTCAAGACTGAAGTGGACAGTCTGCATTCACTTGCTCGCAGGCCTGGCTTAGCGTACCTGTCGAGAACTTCCTAGCGTCGGGCAGGATGCTAACTAAGCCCGTGCCGTGAAGGCTCACTCAGTTACAGTACTGTTTCGTATGTTATTGCCATATTATGGATGGTGTTGTTATATCACTGTTCTGTGATTCGAAATAGGCTCAGAGAAGGTAAATGACCTGTACGGCTGTTTGGTGGGAGAGTAGCCACTGACATAGGTTCCCAGCTCAGGTTCCGGGCACCTACCTTGTTCAGCTGCTTCAGGCATTGATGGGAATGTTGCAGCCTTAAGATCCTAGGCCTAGCTGGCTAGTAAGTCCTGTGCTGCAGGCTCTGGTGACGGTCCTTGGTGTGTCCCCACCCCTCCAGTGTCCCGTGGATCACGGAAGAGCAGGAAGGACAGCCAGAGAAGGGTTTGGAGAGGATGGCAAGGATCTGTGACTTTCTGGGCAGAAACCAGGACCTTGGGGAGGAGCAGGAGGTGAACAGATGTTGGAGTGGCAACGGTGGGGAAGGGGCCTCAGAGGCTCTGGAAAGATGGGGACGGAGCGGACCCAGGGCAAGAGTGCAGGAAGCCCCTCTGGGCCATGCCCCTTCCCTGGAGACCTGGAGGTTTTAGAGCATGTGGGTTTTGACCACCCTTTTCCAACTGAGGCTCAGCAAGGCAGCCTGCAGCGGTTCGGTGAGCCCTGCAGGAAGCTTGGCCTCGAGGAGCAGGGGAGCGGCTTCCAGGGGACCAGGGCTCCTGTGCACTATAAGCTCTCTGTACATGGCAGCTGGGGGAGGCAGCCCTCCCCCCGCCACCACACCATCCCTGCCTGTGTAAAAATGCCTTTCTTTAACCCACACTCCACGTACGAGAAGTTCTCTCCCTTCGCCGACACGTTCAAGAAACGCGTGAGCAAGAACACGTTCTTCGTGCTGGTGCGGGTGGTGGATGAGCTCTGGTGAGTGCGTCTGCCCGTGAGATGGCAGGGAGGCAGGTGGGGAGCCCTCGGGCATCCCGGGATCCCCCCAACCCCGCCACCCGCCAGGGCTGCAGGCTTCCTTGGGGAGAAGGGGCCGTCCATCCCGTCACATGCCACCAGCTTCTCCCACCCACTTTAACAAGACCCCTTGGGGAGAATGGCCCTCCCACCCAGACCTGGCCGGGCGTCCCTCGCATAGGGCACAGGAGCATAGGCCTAGTCTGTGGCACCTGTGCCCTCAGCCCCCAGCAGTAATGGAGGCCCCGTCTGCTCTCCTCAGTCCCCCACGTCCCCCCAAGTCAGCACTCGCCGTCACCATTCACTTAACAAGTACCCATCCGGCCGGTCCCTTTCCTAGGTCTGGAGAGCTGCGGGGAAGAAACCGCAGGGCCCCTGCCTTCAAGGCATTTCCCTGCTGCGGGAGGGAGGCCCTAGTCCATGACTGCCCAGCCTTCGGGTCGGGCCGCTGTGCTCGGGAAGTGCCATGCAGAGAGGGTGCAGGAGTGTCCTACAGGCAAGGCGGCTGGTCTGAGGGACCGGGACCATTTAGTGACTGTCACCTGGATGGGAACGGGAACTTCCTCTCGGGTGGGATTTACATACTAATGTCTCCATAGCCCAAGCACTAACGGGGGCCTGGTGTTCATCCGGTGCCAGCAGGCACTTGTGGAGGGCACGACCGCTAAGTGTCACCGGTGGGACCGTCCCCAGTGTTGCTGGTCGCTGTCACATGACCCTTGGGTTTGTGAGGTGGATGTGGGCCCGGCGGCGGCAGCCTCTTCCTATGCTGGGTCCCTGTCCCTCACCGCATGGCCCTCGGCCCTCTAGCCTGGTGGAGTTGACAGAAGAGATCTTGAAGCTGTTGATGGAACTGGTCTTTCGCTTGGTGTGCAACGGGGAGCTCAGCCTGGCGCGCGTGCTCCGGAAGAACATCCTGGACAAGGTGGACCAGAAGAAGCTGCTCAGGTGTGCCAACTCCGACCAGCCCCTGGCAGCCAGGGGGGTGGCCGCCAGGTGAGCGTCCAGCCGTGGCTCCTCCGGCTCCTTCCTCTGGCAGAGTTGCCCCCGATCGCAGCCTCTCCGTTCCGTTGCCCTCGGCGTGCCTCCCCAGCCTCGCGTCCTGGCTCTGCCCGGGCCCTGCCACGAGGTTCGGCCCAGTGGACGGTCCAGTGGGTTCCCCAGGGGCTAGGCCTCTTCTCCAGGGTCATGATGTGTGATGGGTCCCCGTTTGGCGAGGAAGTGAGGAGCCAGGACAGGGGGGCGCCTCCTGGGACAGGAGACAAGAGAATGCATTCCGGGCCGTGGTCAGCTCTTGTCTTCCCGGCGCTAACGTGGCAGCCGCGAGCTCTTGCCTGCCCCCCACCCCCATCCCCACCGTCCTGAACGTTCCTAAGAACCTGGGGATGTAGTCTCCGGTCTGTCGCCTGTGCCCCAGCCATAGAAGTTTGTTGATGTGTCCCTTCCTGTCAGTGTTTCGGCCTTCAGCCCCGTGGTGCCACCTTTGCTCCCACTGGGCCCTGGCAGCGGGGTTACCCCCCTAGCAGAGGCACCGGGGTCTCGGGCCTGAGTGCGGTGTGGCCCCGTCCTGCCGCCGGTCAGCTCTGTGGCTGCCATCCTCCTGTGAGGCGGGGCTTAGGGGCAGCTGCTCCCTCTGCACCCCACCCCCCCCCCGACTCCCCGGCTCTGAGGCCGCAGTACAAGGCCCACCCAGCTCCTGCCGTCCCGTCCCGACTGCTCACCTCGCCTCTGTCTTCTAGGCCAGGGACGTTACACGACTTCCACAGCCATGAGATAGCTGAGCAGCTGACCCTGCTGGACGCCGAGCTCTTTTATAAAATAGAGGTATGGCATTGAGCAGGGCTGGGGACTGGGGAGAAGGCTGTCTGTTGCCCTGGGCAAGCAGCCACTGCTTGTCCCCAGACAGGAGAAACGGCCCATCACAGAGAAGCCAGAGGGCTCCAGTTCCATCCAGTCTACTTCCTTTTTCAGATTCCTGAGGTTTTGCTTTGGGCCAAAGAGCAGAATGAGGAGAAAAGCCCCAACTTGACCCAGTTCACGGAGCACTTCAACAACATGTCCTACTGGTAAGGCGCATCTGAGCGGGTTCCCACGCCGTCCCCCACAGAGCGCTCTGAGGGCAAGGAGGAGGTGCCCCCTCCATCCCTCCCAGCTTCTTCCAAGGCCCTGGGCATTAATTGGGCACTGCAGGAAAAGAGCAAGTGCAGGGACAGGGCAGGGTGGGTCTTGCATGTTGGAAGGGGCCACCTGGAGGGCTGGCTGAGATTGGGGAGTGCCAGGATCGATTGGTAATGTCTGCCCTGGGTGGTGACAGGGGAGTTCAGTGTGCCGTCCGGCACTGGTCACTGCCAGCCCCCAGGCGGCCTCAAGGCTGAACCTCACCCGGCCTCTGCCTGAAAGAGAACAGCTGAGGAGGGTGTTCTGTTAATACTTTAAGCCCTGAATTCTTAGCACAGAATGAGGTCCGAAGTGTTTACACTGTAATGTGTAACAGAACTGTTAGCTTTTCTAGATGTGACTCAAAGGTGCCCATGGCCTCTCGGCATCGGACGGAGGATGGTCAGAGCGTGGCAGCCATGCGGCCTGCACCTGGCCCCGGCCACACCCCATCCACCGCTGCCACCGACAGAGCATCTAGTACTTGTTAAAAGGCTCTGGGGACTGCCTTTTGGAGAGAACGTGGGTCACCTCCCACTTTGCTGGTTTTTCTCCTCAGCTCAACTGTAGCAAGCCTCCGTGGGGCGTCCTCAGGGGTTCCAAGGAGGAGGTGCAGGCGGGGCCCTTCAGAGCCATGGTCCTCAGGGTGTGCTCAGGGCAGGCGCCTAAGACGAAGCAGGGGTGGCTCTTCCTCGAGTGGCTGCTGTGGCCCCTGTCACGTCCTCATGCAAGGCTGGCCTTTTGCTGGTCCTCAAGGCGGCCTCTTCCCCCACGTGCTCACTCGTCCCCTGGGCTAGTCCGGAGGCCACCTGAGGAGCACTTCCAGCCCCAGTGGTGCCCCGGCCCGTGCTCATCAGGAACTCTCTCCTTCGATGCTCCCGCGCCTCCATCTGGAGGACCCCGTCTTGGTGTGTGGCCTCCTGCCTATCCCTGCGATGCCGTGAGCTCCTGGAGAGCAGAGACGGGGGCCTGTGCTTGGCGCCTCGAAAGCCCTGGGCACGCAGTGCAGGCATCCACATCCCTCTCCGCCAGGACCACCTGGGGGTCTGGGAGGAGACTGTTCAGCTCAGTGGTCTCTCTCTCTCTTTGATTTACGCAGGGTCCGCTCAATAATCATGTTACAAGAAAAAGCCCAGGACAGGGAGCGGCTGCTGTTGAAGTTCATCAAGATCATGAAGGTAACCGCGGGCGCCCCGCCCAGAGTCTGCTCCTCTGGGCCCTGCCCAGCGGCCCCGGGCCCCCCTCATGGCCTCCCCTCTCTCCGCAGCACCTACGGAAGCTGAACAACTTTAACTCCTACCTGGCCATCCTCTCAGCACTGGACTCGGCGCCCATCCGCAGGCTGGAGTGGCAGAAACAGACCTCGGAGGTGAGTGGCTGCGGGGGAGGGAGGGTCTGCCTGGCCCCTGGCGAGCCAGCTGTGGCAGCAGGCACACAGATGTCTGCTCTGCACCCCCAACCTGGGTTCTCCGTGGCTCATCTCTGATCTTCGCGGTTGGTGCTGGGGTTGTCCCCTCACAGGGTCCTGCCACCTGGCTGCAGGCCCATATCTGGGTCCCGACTTCACCTGTTCCTTCCTCCCATCCACCCGTGCTCCTGGAGGGGCTGCTCTGGGCTGGGGGGCCACACTGGTCACTGCGGACATACTGTGAACAGGCTAGAGACGTATTGGATGGTTTCTTTAGGGCAGGTGCCCCAGGGGGAGGGTGGGGTGGTCTGGCCTGGGGACAGGGAAGCCCCCTGAGGGAGCGTCCATCACACCAAGACCCAAGTAGGAAGAGTTTCCTGGGAAGAAGGAAATCCTGGGAATTCCTGTCAGAGGGGACGGGAGGGCACACACTGGGAGTTAGGCACCTTCAAGCAGCAGGACAGGGGCCGACGTGGCCGTGTCACTGGGGAGGGGCCCTGCTCTGGACCACGAGGGCCTTGCAGGGAGGAGTCTGGCAAGGACCTGGACCTTTATCCTTGTGTCGAGAGGTTCCTTAAGAGAGGCAAAGCCCCTAGGGGCTGGGTGTCAGCTGGGCCACTCAGGTGTCATCCCAAGGGGTGACACAAGGGGACAGAATTGTAAGACAGTATCGTATGGAGAAGTGTGGGACAGTCATAACAGCTGCTCCAGGAACACGTAGGAGGTTCCCGAGGAGGTGAAACATCGGGGGAAGAGACAAGCTGGGGGTGAGACTGGCAAGAACCCCACCCTGCGTGCCGAAAGGGCAGCTCAGGGAGGTCACTGCCTCGAGTGCAGGGAGGAGCAGAGGCAGGCTCGGGGCATGATGCAGGTCGCGGTGTGCTTCAGAAGAAGCCCACTTGGGCCCCCGGGCGCTCAGCTGTGGCTCTGGGGTGCCGGGCAGGGAGGAGGGGCTGGTGTCCCCGCCCTCACACACCGTCCCGCCTGCGCAGGGCCTGGCCGAGTACTGCACACTGATCGACAGCTCGTCCTCCTTCCGCGCCTACCGGGCCGCCCTCTCCGAGGTGGAGCCCCCCTGCATCCCGTACCTGTGAGTAGAGCCCCCGCTGCCTCAGAGAGACCCTCCCTTAAGGGTTTCCAACCCAGACAGTTCTACTTCTAACTTTAAAACCAGGGGCGCCTGGGTGGCTCAGTCCATCTCACGGCTTGTGAGCTCAAGCCCCGTGTCGGGCTCTGTGCTCACAGCTCAGAGCCTGGAGTCTGCTTGGGATTCTGTGTCTCCCTCTTGCTCCGCCCCTCCCCCAGTTGTGCCCTCTCTCTCAAAAATAAATGCAAAACGTATTTTTTAAACAGGGTTGCACCTCTCCCATCTCCCCATCCCACTTCTCCCGCCCCACCCCCACCTCAGGGAGGGGTCTTCACCCTTGGCTGCACGTTACAGTAAGCCGAGGGCCCCGAGAGCACGCCACGTAAAGCAGCTCAGAGAGGGTTTCCCCGGGTGTCCGTGCGGAATGGACTCAGCGGGGCTTTGGGGGAGAAGCATCTTCTGGGAAATAGCGGAAAAAATCAAAGTGGGACCGGTTTGTTAGCAGAGCCCTTAATAAGCTGGGAGACCTCGGGAGTCTCGGAGAGAGGGGTAGAAGGCTCAGTGGTGTCCCGGGGCCGGGGCTGCCCTCAGGGCCCTCACGCTCGGAGATCCGGATCTTGCTGCCACTGACCCTCCCTTTGCTGGCTCGCCTTTCTGCCCTCACCGGCTGCCACCGTGCTTTCCCGTTGGGGTGGCCGGCTGGGCTCCTGCGAGGGCGTCGTCTGTGCCCCATCGCTCACCTCGTGGCTTCGTGTCCTCTGTAGTTAGAAGCGTGTTCCCTCACCTGTTAGCCAAACCCGAGACTCGGTGGGGAGGGAGGCCTGGAGAGCCTCTCTTTGTTATGTCTTTCCCGTTCGTTAACGTGACGAGGCTTGTCCAGCACCTGAGCTGGCTTTCCCGGGGACCCACAGCTCGGAGGTCGGGACCTCCCGCCGGAAGACACGGACACTCCCAGACGCACTGCCCGGGCGCAGCCCACGGGCCCGAGCGGGCCCCGACTGCCGTCCGGGGCGGTGACTGGGCCTCTCCCTCCTCCCAGGGGGCTTATCCTGCAGGACCTCACCTTTGTTCACCTGGGAAACCCAGACTATATCGACGGGAAGGTGAACTTTTCCAAACGGTGGCAGCAGTTCAACATCCTGGACAGCATGCGATGCTTCCAGCAAGCGTGAGTACCGCTGCCGAGCAGAGGGGACGGGCCCACCGGGCCGTGAGGCTCAGCGCACGCGGAGATGGTGGCCTGCTTGTTCCCTGCACGGCACGTAGGCGGCGGCTCCAGAGCAGTTGGGGGAGGGGGGGGGTCCCGAGGAGCGGGGTGTCCTCCTGGGGCCTGCTTGGGGGCGGGACGGTGCACGCAGCCCCCACCGGCTCTGACTGGTGCCCTTCCCCCCCCCCACAGGCACTACGACATCCGGAGAAACGACGACATCATCAACTTCTTCAATGACTTCAGCGACCACCTGGCGGAGGAGGCGCTGTGGGAACTGTCTCTGAAGATCAAGCCCAGGAACATAACGAGGAGAAAAACAGACCGGGAGGAGAAAACCTAGAAGCGGGTGGCACGAGCGAGGAGAACGCGGCTCGAGAGGGGCCCCGAGGGCGGCTCCGAGACCGGGAGGGACGTTGGACCTGTCCCCGGGCAGGCTGCACGCGTCCTGGCCCCGAGGCCCAGCCAGCCCTCGGCTGTGACGGGCGGGAGCCCCGGCAGCCTCCCGGCCCCGCGGGAGCGGACGCCAGGCCCGCAGCGGAGCCAGCAGGCGGGTCTCGTTCCCGATTTGTGAACCCGTGGTGTTGGTTTCTGCTTTCACTTCTGTGTCCCCCTCCGCACCCCTCCCCCGCCTGGCAACAGCACAGGGATGTCAGCAGACAGGGTGGGGGGGGGAATGGTGGCCTCTTCGCCCCCCCCGCCCCGGTCCTAGGGTCCTGGATCTGCTGACGTGACACACAGGTAGAGGACCCTCGCAAGGCGGGGGGGCTGGACTCCCAGTGACCTGGAATGAAGGGGACTTCTGGTCGGGTGGGCAGAGAGCAGAGAAGACCCGGGGAGGCTCCTTCCATTTCCCCGCCCTGCTTTTTAACATGCAAAATGGCGTGAGCTTCGGATGTGGCCCCAAAAGGTTCTTCCGGCAGGTGGCCTTTCAGCAGGCCCGGAGCTGGTGCTCCCCATCACGGTACTGGCCCTCACGGTGGTCCCCCGTCTGTCCCTTCATCGCCCCCGTCACCTAGCGCTCTGGGGAGTGGGCAGAGGGAGGAGCAAGGGAGGACTTCGGTTTTATCTGAGCTGGGGCCGGGAGCTCCCGGGGGAGTGAATGTGGAGAGCGGAGGGGTGTTTCTGTCCTGGGGAAGGCCCGCGGCCCCCTCCTCTGTCGCTTGCTGTGTGCCTTAAACTCCATCTCCTGTCCCCCCTGCCCCGTGGGCTCCCCTCCTACCTGCCTCCATCGGGTGGAGCCAGGGCTGCTCCGCCCTGAGAGGACAGGGCCCGGCCTGGCTACGGCGGTGTCTACGCGGGGCAGGCTTGCTTTCTCCTCCGGCAGAGCGTCTTCCTTGTTGGAAACCCCTCTCGCTGCTGAGGTTGACGGTCCGAGGCAGGGAGCTCTCTGCACACAGAGGGGCCGGGCGGCTGCCCCCACGCCTCTCGTGTCCTGGTCTGTGGCTGAGCGCTCGCTTCTCCTGGGCTCGGGACTTGGTCAAGCAAATGCCGGGATCTAACTTCCTAAACTACCAGTCCCTTTGAGTCCCTCATGGGTTTCGAACAGCTCCCTTCACTCTTGTTTGTGGTCCTGTATGTGGAGGGGGGAACATCTGTGAAATGCCAGTGACGCCCCTCTGGTGGCAATCTTGCGGCCACAGGCCGGAACGTGTCACTTTCTTGTTTGAAGTGTGTGGTTCAGTGCTGAGGGTGGGCTTGCTTCCCACTTGGAACCTCTCGCTGCAGTCTTGTCCTCTCCCTTCCCGTCACGCCTCATTCCGCCCCAGCTCTGCTGGATGCTGTCGTGTGCACGCACGGGGGCCACCGTGCCACAAATAACTGACGCCGTGTCTCTGCCACACACGTGGTCAGGTGGGTGTCCGTGGTCAGGGTCTGGCCCCCGGCATGGGCAGGGGGAGGGGGCTTTACCTGCCCTCCCCCCGGAGCCCTGGGCAGTCTGAGCAACCGGCCAGGCAGGGGGAGGCAGCGTGGCAGGGACGAGGGGCCCGTGTGTCAGGGCGACCCTGTGTGAGGACCGCAGGGGCGACGTGCGCTTAACTTATTGGCTGACGGGCTTCCCACCCTGTGCCTCGCTGAGGCGCCCTCGGGGCTCTGGGAGCTGCAGACCCTGTGCCGTCACTGCAGCCTGCCCGTGACTTTCTGCCTCGGGAGGAAAGTCATTCTCACCTGCAGGTGGGGCCGGGGCCAGCGGCAGGGCAGGCACACGCCAGGTCAGCACGAGCCCAGCTCTCCAGAAGCGCCTCCACACACACCCCTGCCCCCGCGACGTTCGTTGTAAGATATATATATCCCCCACTAACCTGGCTGATAGCAGCATCTTCCTGCAGACATTTCAAACCTGTAACTTTTATATGAGAGGAAAATAAACACAGATGAAAGCGTCCAAGCGACAGTCCGAGCTGCCTCCACACAGGCGGGGCCTCTGGCAGGATGCAGTAACATACCCAGTCCTGGGGCCCGCGTGCTGGGGCCGGGTGGTTTGGGCAGGGATAGAGGTTACCAGTCCCTATCTGGGATTTTCCCTCCTAGGCCTGGGGCTTCAGAAGCAGATTGATGCACAAGCCCTATACTGCTCCCTCAAACCCAGCATCCTAAAAAAACTGAAATTTCTAAGGTCGAGTTCAGGGGGCACAGAGGTACCCAGGGCTACTTTCCAAAACCCCTAAAGCTGGTCTCTGAAGGTGCACCCTCTGCAAGATTCCATCCGCCTGCCACTCACAAGGCCGCACACACGGGCTTGGAAACCAGCCAAGTTCCGGTCTTTTCTATCTGAGGTGGGCTAGGTCTCCTCCATTTAAGGTGAGCCATCGGACTTGTTTCCAGCCTGTGTGTCAGCCCCCTTCACTGTCCTGCCCACATCCCGGTGTCCAAGAGAAAGAAGAGAGGTCCTGAGTCCTCCACTAGCCGACAATACCAAGAACCAGCCTGGTCTGGCCCCACCCCCCCCTGCAGGTGACTGGCAGGTAACAGGCCAGGTGCAGATGGGTGCACTGAGCCTGCCGACCAGAGCCGCAAGGCCTGGCTGCTACTGCCCATCCTGGTTAAATGCCTGGGCTCCACTGACACCCCCAGAGGGGCCTGGGAATCTGCACGTCTGGCCCAGCAACTCAGGATGCTCAGATGACCTGAGAGGGACCCTCCCCCTAGCTGCCCCCACCCCCGTTCAGACCTTAGGTCCATGCGCAGGGCCGGTCTTCTGCGGGTGCAATGGCCTTGCACTGTTCTCTGGTTCCGCAGCTGATAAGCCCAGAGACCTTAGGTAAGCGGCCCCTTCTCCACTTCCTGGTCTCTGCAGCCGACAGTAGGGGTATTGTCATCTTCCACCTCATAAGGTGAGAGCCCAGCGAGGCGGGACCTGGAAGAGGTCTGGCAAGCCGCCACCTCCCTCATCACTCGCATACACGTAGATCCTGCGGACCAAGCACTCTGCAGACCCCTTCAGTCCTCTTAACTGAAAATCCCCACAAGTGAAGTATTCGGGCCATGATAACGGCCCTGAAGAAGAGGTTCTTGACATTAAAGACATTGAATCTGGTTTGAAATCCACTCACAGACGTCAAGTCCAGACAGGCTTAACAGGTGATTCGTGCCAAACAGCTTCAGGCTTACCTGCACACCCCCGAGAACAGAAGGGGAAGCACTTCTCAACTCGTTCTGAGCGGAATACAGTCTTGACATCAAACCCAAGACGACCGTCCAAAAAAAACTACAGGCAAATACTTGCACGAAACTTCTAAAATAATCTTGGCAACCCCAAGCCAACAGTGTGTAAAAATCGGCACTCTCCCTTGGGTGCAGGGATGGAATGTCCGTACGCCCGTGAACAGACTAGACCTCGTGCACTAGATGCCTTCTTCGGGTGCTCCTATTTAGCCGCCTCTCCTTCCCGGGCGCAGGGGAACACTCTGCTTCCCAGCCCCTCGCAGGCAGGCCCCTCAGAGCCAGATGTGTCCCCGTGGGCCGGGCACAGCATGCGTGCCACCTTCATGCCCACTCTTTCCTCACTGTGACACCCTTAGATTCCCGGCACAAGATGGCAGAGTCCCAAGTGTCCAAGGGAAACCAGACCGGGGCCGCCCCCACTAGACCTGACATGAAGAAAAAACGAACTTGTGCTAAGCCTCTGAGATTTCAAGGTTCGTAAGGTCTCATGACACGGCCTGGCCACTCCTGAATGAAACACACTAACAAAGGAAGAACGCCATATAATCCCCTCAGTCGTCATTAGGACCTTTGTTAGAAATGGAACACCCATAATTTTTGTTTAAACCTCTTAGAAATCAAAACCTTTCTTAATCTGGTAAAGTTACCTTCCAAAATCCCACGCAAACATTATACTTAATGTTGGAATACTCAGAGCAGCTCCTTTAAAATCAGAACGAGGGAAGAATCCTACCACCATGTTGTCTACTTGTTGTACTGGAGATCCTAGTGAATGCTGCTGGAAAAGAAAAATAAGGGATTACTAAGCAAATCTACCGGGCCGCCTGGCTGGCTCAGTCGGTAGAACATGCGACTCTTCATCTCAGGGTCGTGAGTTCAAGCCCCACATTGGGCATAGAGCCTACTTTAAAAAAGAAAAACAAAGAAATGGGGCATCCGGGTGGCTCAGTCGGTTAAGTGTCCGACTTCAGTCTAGGTCATGAGCTCTCCATTCCAGAGTTCAAGCCCTGCGTCGGGCTCTGTGCTGACAGCTCAGAGCCTGGAGCCTGTTTCAGATTCTGTGTCTCTCTCTCTCTCTCTCTGCCCCTCCCCTGCTCGTGCTCTGTCTCTCTCTCAAAAAAAAAAAAAAAAAATTAAAAAATTTTTTAAAAACTTAGTCTACCAAGATAGTTAGCTGTACAGGCAGATAAAAGATTGAATATGTTCCTATATACAGTCAGTAATTAAAAAACAATTCTTAAAAGATCCCGTTTATGCTACTATCACAAGTCTTTAAGGTACTAGGTACTTCAAAGGACCTTTGTCCCAACAAAGGACACCTATATATAAAGCAAGTATTAACAGACCTAAAGGGTGGAAGGGACAGCAATAGAATAATACAGGATTTAAGTGCCCCACTCACACCAACAGACAAATCATCCAAATAGAAACCAACAAGGGACCATCAGCCTTAAAGGACACAGGAGACCAGATGGACTTAAATCCAACGTGCCATCCAAAAGCAACAATACACCATTTCAAGCGCTCGTGGAAGGAACATAGAGGTTAGGCCACAAAACAAGCCTTAATGAATTTAAGATTGAAATCCTGTCAAGCATCTTTTCTGACCAGAATCCGACTAGAAATCAGTTACAAAAAGAAAACTGGAAAAGCGTTCTGCCAAGAGTAAACAACACAGTACTACTGCACGACCACTGGTTCCAAGGAAAAATCCGAAAATACCTTGAAGAAATGAAAACAGAAATACAGCATGCCAAACGTGTGCGGCACAGCAGATGCGGTTCTGAGAGGGGAGGTGACAGGAAGAGATTAAAACAACCCGGCTTTACCGTCAAGGAGCTAGAAAAAAGAACAAATGAAGCCCAAAGTTAGGAGAAGGAAGGAAACGATCAGAAATACATAAAATTGAAACTAAAAAGATAACAGAAAAGATGAATGAAACGAAGAGCTGGTCCTTTGCAAAGATGAACAAAATAGACTCACCAACAGAGTACTCAATCTGATGAAAATGTTACAGCTAAAAAAGGCGAGGGGCGGGGGAGGGGCACCTGGCTGGCTCAGTGGGTAGAGCAGGCAACTCTTGACCTTGGGATCATCAGTTCAAGCCCCACACTGGGTGCAGAGCTTAAAAATTGATGTTATAACTGATACCACAGAAACAAATGGTCATAAAGACAACCAAGAACACCCATATGCCAACAATTTGACAGTCTAGAAGAGGTGAATAAATTCCTAGAAATATATAACCTACCAAGACAAAATCATGCGGGTGTAGAAAATAGGAACAGGGACACCTGGGTGGCTCAGGCAGTTAAGCGTTGGACTCTTGATTTCAGGTCAGGTCATGATCTCACTATTTGTGGGATCGAGCCCCACATCAGGCTCCACACTGACAGCATGGAGCCTGCTTGGGATTCTCGCTCCCTCTCTCTGTGCCCCACCCCACTTGTGCTCTCTCTCTCTCACTCTCTCAAAATGGTAAGGTCAGTTCATTCACCAAAAACCTCCCAATAGGAACACCTGGATGGCTCAGTCAGTTAAGTGTCTGACTCTTGATCTCAGCTCAGGTCATGATCTCACAGTTCATGAGTCTGAGCCCCATGTCAGGTTCTGTACTGACAGTGTGGAGCCTGCCTGGGATTCTCTCTCTCTGCCCCTCCCTCACTCGCACACGCACACACTCTCTCACTCTCAAACTAAAAAAAAAACAAAAACAAAAAAAAAAACCCGACCTCCCAACAAACAAAAGTCCAGAACCAGATGGCTTCACTGGTGAATTCCACCTAATATTCCAAGAATGAACACCAATTCATCTCAAATGCTTTCAAAAAGTAGAAGAGGAGGGAAGACTTCCACATTCCTTTTGTGAGGCCAGCCTTACCCTGCGACCAAAACCAGCCCAGGGTGCCACAGGAAAACCATAGGCCAATGGCCCTGATCCACATAGATGCAAACCTCCTCGATAGAATGTTAGCAAACCAAATTCAGCAATATATTAAAAGGATCATGCGCCATGACCCAAGTGGAATGAGATTCCAGGGATGATTCAGTATACACAAAAATCAATGGGATACACTCCCTACGTTAACAAAATAGAGGGAAAAAATCCTAAATTCATCTCAATAGATGCAGAAAAAGTATTTGACAAAATTCAACATCCATTTATGATAAAAACTCTCAACAAAAGTGGGTACAGAGGGAATACACCTCAGCATAATAAAGACCACCATATACGACAAGCCCACAGCTAGCATCATACTCACTGGTGAAAAGTTGAAAGCTTTTCCTTTACGATCAGGAACAAGTCAAGGATGCCCACTCTCAACACTTTTATTCATAATAGTATTGGAAGTCCTAGCCACAGCAATTAGACAAAAAAATAAATAAATAAATAAAAGGCATCCCCATTGAAAAAGAAGAAGTAAAACTATTTGCAGATGACAGGATATATATATTTTTTTCTTCTTTAATGTTTATTTACTTTTGAGAGACACAGCATGAGCAAGGGAGGGGCAGAGAGAGAGGGAGACACAAAATCCAAAGCAGGCTCCAGGCTCTGAGCTATCAGCACAGAGCCTGATGCAGGGCTCAAACTCATGAACTGTGAGATCATGACCTGAGCTGAAATCAGATGATATTATACACAGATGATGTTATATACAGAATATATCTGTATATATAGGATATATCATTTGCCCCTCAGATTATATACAGAAAACTCTAAAAACTCCACAAAAAACCTTAAGACTAATGAATGAATTCATTGAAATTGCAGGGTACAAAATCAATAAACAAAAATCCATTGCATTTCTATCCACTAATAATGAGCTATTAGAGACATTAATAACATAATTGCATCAAAAAGAGTAAAATATCTAAAAATAAATTTAACCAAGAAAGGGAAAGACCTGTACACTGAAAATGAGAAGACATTAATAAAAGAAATTGAAGACACAAATAAATGGAAAGCTATCCCATGGTCATGGGTCACAAGAATACTGCTAAAATGTCTGTACTACCCAAAGCAATGTACAGATTCAGTGCAGTCCCTCTCAACATCCCAATGCCATTTTCAAAAGAAATAAAGAGATCCTCAAACATGTATGGAACCACAAAATACCCTGAATAGCCAAAGCAATCTTGAGAAAGAACAAAGCATCCCACTCCCTGATTTTATACCATATCAAAGAGATTGTAATTTAAAACAAAGACACAAAAATCAATGAAACAGCCCAGAAATAAATAAACTCATGCATATATGGTCAACTGATTTATAGCAGAGGAGCCAAGAATATACAAAGGAGAAATGAGAGCCTCTTTAATAAATGGCGTTGGGAAAACTGAACAGCCACGTGCCGAAGAACAAAGTGTCCACTATCTTACACCACATGCAAGAATTAACTCAAAGTGGACTAAAGACCTGAACTACGACCTAAAACCATAAAACTTCTAGAGGAAAATACAGGCAGAAATCTCCTTGACATCAGTCTTGGCAATGACGTTTTGGATTTAACACGAAAAGCAAAAGCAACAAAAAGTACAAATGAGCAAGCAGAACTATACCAAACTAAAAACGCTGCTACACAGCCAAAGAAGCCATCGACAAGGTGAAAGACAACTGAATGGGAGAAAACACTTGCAAATCGTACCTGATAAGGGACTAATATCCAAAATATATAAAGAACCCCTACAACTTACTAGCAAAAAACCATGTGATTTAAAAAACGGGCAGAGGATCTGAAGAGACATTTTTCTAAAGAAGACATACAAATGGGGGCACCTGGGTGGCTCAGTCGGTTGAGCATCCAACTTCGGCTCAGGTCATGATCTCACGGTCCATGAGTTCGAGCCCCGTGTTGGGCTCTGTGCTGACAGCTCAGAGCCTGGAGCTTGCTTCAGATTCTGTGTCTCCCTCTCTCTCTCTGACCGTCCCCTCCCCCATTCATGTTCTGTCTTTCTCTGTCAAAAATAAACATTTAAAAAAAATTTTTTTTAAAAGAAGACCTACAAATGGTCAACAGGCACATGAAAAGATGCTCCGAATCACTCATCATCAGGGAAATACAAATCAAAACTGCAGTGAGATACCGCCTCACACCCATTAGGGTGGCTAGTACCGAATACAAGGCACAAGTGTTACTGAGGATGTGGAGAAAAGGGAACCCTCGTGCCCTGATGGGAATGTAAACTGGTGTAACCACTATGGAAAACAGCATGGAGGTTCCCAAAATATTAAAAATAGAACTACCATGGGGCACCCAGATAAGTTAAGCACTCAGTCAGTTAGGCATCTGACTTCAGCTCAGGTCATGATCTCGTGGTTCGTGAGTTCAAGCCCCGCATCGGGCTCTGTGCTGACAGCTCGGAGCCTGGAGCCCGCTTTGGATTCTGTGTCTCCCTCGCACTCTGCCCCTCCCCCGCTCACACTCTGTCTCTCAAAAAATGAATAAACATTAAAAAAATAAAACAATAGAAATACCACATGATCCAGAAATTCCACTTACGGATATTTGTCCAAAGAAACAAAAACACTAATTCAAAAAGATACATGTGTCCCCACGGTTCACTGCATGTTCTGGTGGCTGCCAGAGGCAGGGAGTGGAGGGTAGGAGGAGTGGGTGAAGGGGTCAAAAGGTACAAACCTCTGGTTATAAGTCTTGGGGCTGTAACATACAGCATGGTGACTGCAGTCAACACTGTGTTGCATACTTCAAATTTGCCAACGATAGATTTTAAAAGTCATGGTCACAAGGAAAAACATTCATAACTATATAGTAATGATATACTATATCATTAGTTACTAGGCTTACTGTGATCATCTCACAGTATCATATATTGAATCCTTACCTCGTACACCAGAAACATAATGCTGTGTCTCAATTATACCTACCTACATAAATTTAAAAAATAAGATTTTATTTAAAATATGAAGACTTTAATAAATTGAGAGATACACAAATTTCACGGACAGAAAGATTGGCTTTCTTAAAGATGTCAATTATTCCTCAGTTAATGTATACATTCTAAAGTATTCCAGAAAAAAGACCACAGGGATGTCATATGGTCCTTAATAAGTTTATTCTAAAAATGTATAAGAATTTCTACTTCTGGTAATGGCAGACTCAGTAATTCAGACCAGCCAGCCTGCTAGAAAACCTGTACAAAATATTTTTAATCACTGCCTAAATTCATCAGAAAGCAAGCAGCTGATGAATTACTGGGCCGGGATTCAGGGGGAGATAGTACAGGGAGGTGAGCCTGACATGTGGGACCACACAGTTCAAGGTGCCTGCCAATTCCAGAAGAGATGGCTGAGAAGCTCTGTGGCACTTCTGACAAATGGAAATTTAAAATAAAAGTCCAGAACTCACCATGCCTAGAGTTGAGACTCCAAGGAAGTACCCTCCAGGTGGAAGGGAGACAAGTACATACTGGTCCTCCTGGGGACGGAGCCTGCTTCCAGTCCTCTCAATCCCCCAAGTGGACCGCTGGTGTCTCGGGCACCTGCCAGAAGCAAATACAAAGCCTCACTGGAGGAGGTTAACATCATCCTAGGCCTCAGATTATTTCCTTAGTTTTTCATATACAATAAGAAATAACCAGGGACCCAAGGAGACAAGCATGAACAGAAAAAGACCACAGGGGCTGGGATTTTGAAAGCACAGCACCTGGCCTATTCTAGGAGTAAGGCGAGATTGAGAATTTAGGTGAATGACTGGAAAATACAGAGGACAAGCAGAAAATCCAAAACCAAAATAAACATTAACTGCTGAGAAGAACGCCATGAATATGTTGAACAGAATTAGTGACCTGGAGACAGAGGAGGAGCTGTAGTCGTAGAATGAAGCATCAGGAGACAAAAGGACAGACTTGACAGGTAGGAAAAGACCTGGGCCTGCGAGGTCACAGTGTTAACGAGCGCCAGAAGAACAGGACGAAGGTAGAACAGAGACCGTGTACAGAGCAGCATCATTGTTAGTAACAGCGAATTGTTCAAAGTGGAAACCCTCTGAATGTCCACCAGCTCGTAAGAGGATGAGCAAACGTGGTATTTCCACACAGTGGGACGCTGTTTAATAAGAAAACAGCCTGCCATGCTACAACATGGAGGGACCTCAAAAACGGATGCAAAAGACTGCATCTCACATGCTGCCATTTACGTGAAATGCGCAGAAAAGGCACATCTAGAGACCAAAAGCCAGTCGGCAGGTGCCCGGGAGTGCCAAGGGATGGACGGCAAACGCACGAGGCGTCTCTGGGGTGTGGGATTGGTTTAAAAACCGGATCGTGATGATGGTAACGCTATTAAAAATAATTGCACACTCAGGATGAGCTTACAATCTGTAAATTCTAGTTCAACAAAGCTATTTTAAAAAAATCTCAATTTCCCAAACGGATTGTGCCAGTTTTCAATTTCCTGCTTTTCATGCCCAGGTCTACCCTTTACTTGCTGTTCTGTAGTGAGCAGTGTTTTGTCAGTGGAGAGCCCTGGAGGGACACGGCAGGACCGGGGTGGGGGCTGTGGTCATGGTGCTCGGGTCGTTCTTGCTCTGCCCACGTGGCTGCTACAGGCGTGTGCGGGGAGACATGCAGCCAGGTACCCACACCCTGCAGCCCCCCAGCAAGCTTGCAGCTCAGCCCTGGCTTGGTAAGCACCTCACTGTGGCTCCCCAGACGTGGACCGTGCACACCTCAGGGAATGAGCCACCCTGCCAGCAGGTAAGTTCCCCACCCCCAGCTCCACATGCACACTCACCTACCAGCATGGCCCATCTGTACCTCCAAGGGGTCAGTCCTGCTCGTCCAGCTCTGACCCAGCTCTGGTCTGCACAACACAGTGAGTTTCTTTACAGCCATACCGGGAACTTCTGAATCCCAGCCTTGGGAACTGGGCCCTTCTATGTTTGCCTTCCTTGGGTGGTCACCTTCAGCCTGAGGGTGACTTCAGCATTCTCTTTCTACCTTCACAGCTCTCTCCCGTCATCGGTAATAGTTCTTTTTATTAATCTTTCTCTCTTCAAATTACTCCATCGTTTACGTCTCCTGATTGGTCCTTGACTGAAAAAAACCAAGCCCTAGATCGAAGAAGCTTTATCCCAAGCAGGATAATTAAAAAGAAATCTCTAAGCACAGCATGGTTCAACTTCTGAAAACTAAAGACAAAAAAAAAAAAAAAAAACAAAACAAAAAAAAAACCACGTTTAAGCAGAGAAGTGAAAAAAAGGACACATTGGCTTCAAAGGTACAGCAGTTAGACTCCTCAGCAGAAGCAGCTGGGACAGAAGTCGATGGGATGAGATCTTCAAATGCTGAAGGAAACCACCCACCCACCCACACTGCTCTCTCCACTCAAAATACCTTTCAAGAGTGAAGGTAGAAACCAAGAGAGTGTCAGCCGAAACCAGGCTTCATCCTCAGACTTACACCAAGCAAAGGCAAAACGGTGTTTTCGGGCAGAAGGAAGATGACCCCAAAATGGAAGGTCCGACACGCGAGAGGGAATCAACAAAAACCAGTTGACACGTAGCTAAACCTTAATGAGCATTAACTGTATAAATAGTGTCTTTGGGGCTTGAAAGATCAAGAATCAACAGAGGGAGCAGGGGCGTGGGGCCCAGGAAGGGGATGCATGGAGGTATTCTCGAATTGCTTCTTGGATTGTCTAGGAAGAAGATGCTAAAACACTTGACTTCGAGAAGTCTGGAGTGCCACCTGCGACTTCTGGGGATCCACAGAAAGAAACCGCGAAAGGACGTCTCGTTGCCAGGCTGATGGGAAGGGATGGGAAAGACAACAATGGCCTGTCCAGGAGGAGGCAGGAAGCAGAGCACAGGTGGGGCCAGAAGGAAGCAAAGAAGATGGTGGATTCAAACCCACTTTTTAACCACATTAAACAGAGGCAGCCGGCAGGCCCAGTCGGCGGAGCCCGGGACTCTTGGTCTCAGGGCTGTGATTTCGAGCCCCGCCTTGGGTATAGAGATTACTTTAAAATCTTAAAAAAAAAACAAAAACAAAAAAACACTAAACGGACTAAATTCTCCCATTGAAAGACAGGCCATCAGACTATTATTTTTTTTTTTAATGTACATGCTGTTAACAAGATGTATCTGTCCAAAATATAAAGATACGGAAAGGTTGAAAGTAAAAATTGGAGGGAGGGGCATCTGGGTGGCTCAGTCGGCTCAGGGCATGATCTCAGTTTGTGAGTTCAAGCCCTGCATCAGGCTCTGTGCTGACAGTACAGAGCCTGCTTAGAATTCCCTCCCTCCCTCCCTCCCTCTCTCTCTCTCTCTCTCTCTCTCCCCCCCTCCCTCCCTCCCCCTCGCCCACTCATACATGTGCACATGTGCTCTCTCAAATAAACTTAAAAAAAAAAAAAAAAAAGTAAAGGGGCACCTGGGTGGCTTGGTTAAGCATCCAACTCTTGATTTCAGCTCAGGTCATGATCTCACAGTGCATGAGTCTGAGCCCCGCATCAGGCTTTGGTTGACAGTGCAGAGCCTGTGTGGGATTCTCTCTCTCTGCCCCTACCCAGCTCACGCTCACTCTCTCTCAAAAAAAATTTTTTAAAAATTATATACATATATATACATATAGATAGATATGTATATATCTATCTATATATGTAAAAATTGGGGAAAGATACATTCCACAAATACAGTCCCCCAAAAAGTTAGCATGGCCCTATCAATATCAGAAGTAGACTTTAAAGCAAAAGGCATTACTAGAGTTACAAAGACACAGCTGAGAATATGTGAAGTACATTCAAACCAAAGACTTAGTGTTTAAATCTGTATGCATCTAATTACATAGCCTCAAAATATTTAAAGCAAAAGCCAGCAGAACTACAAGATCAAACAGATGAATCTGTGATCCTGGTGAGAGGCACTGACAGCCTGAATACGGGGCTTGATCCCATGAACCGAACTGTGAGATCATGACCTGAGCCGAAATCAAGAGTCAGACATTTCACTGATTAAGCCACTCAGGTGCCCCCTGGTGAGAGGGTTTAACATACTTCTCTCAGGTGCATGTAAGAAATGACTCTTAATCTACACCTAAAAAAAAAGAAGAAAAAAGGAAAGAAAGAAAGAAAGAAAGAAAGAAAGAAAGAAAGAAAGAAAGAAAGAAAGAAAGAAAGAAAGAAAGAAGAAAGAAAATGAGAAGCACTTCCCAACTCTTGTGATGAGGCCAACATAACTCTGATACCAAAACCATAACAAGAATGAAAATTACAGACCACTTCACTCACGAACACAGATGTAAAAACTCCTAAATAAGACACTAGCCGAATCTAGTGATACATAAAAAGAACACATCATGACCAAGATGGGTTTATTCCAGGAGAAGTCACTTTAATATTTGAAAAATCAACATTAACAAAATAAATCATAATTTTCTCAGTAGATACATGAAAGTAATTTAGTAAAGTTCAAAATCCATGCACAATTTTTTTTTTTAACGTTTATTCATTTTTGAGACAGAGAGAGACAGAGCATGAACGGGGGAGGGTCAGAGAGAGGGAGACACAGAATCCGAAACAGTATCCAGGCTCCAAGCCGTCAGCACAGAGCCTGATGCGGGGCTCGAACTTGCAGACAGCAAGATCGTGACCTGAGCCGAAGTCGGCTGCTCAACCGACGGAGCCACCCAGGCGCCCCAAACTACTAGCAAATTAGAAATAAAAGGGTACTTCCTTAATCTGAAAAAGCTTATCTTTTTTTATTTTTTTAGTAATTGTTTTTAGGGTTTTTTAAATATTTATTTACTTTTGAGAGAGACACACACACAGAGTATGAGCAGGGGAGGGAGGGGCAGAGAGAGAGGGAGACATAGAATCAGAAGCAGACTCCAGGCTCTGAGCTGTCAGCACAGAGCCCAACACAGGGCTTGAACTCATAGACTGTGAGATTGTGACCTGAGCTGAAGTCAGATGCTTAACCCACTGAGCCACCCAGGCGCCCCTTATCTATTTTTTTTTTTTTTTTTTTTAAGGCAGAATGTTGAGAGTGTGACTTTTGAGACTAGGAGAAAGGTAAGGCTGCCACTGTCAGCACTTCCTTGCAGCACTGTTCTGGGGGGTCCCAGCCAGTGCAGGACAGCAAAACACACACACACACACACACACACACACACACACACGTAAGGCTTCAAAAGGAAGACAATCCATTACACATAGATAATATTCATGTGAATAAAAAATTCAACAATCTACAGATAAATTATCAGAATAAGTGGACTTAGATTGCTGGACACAGAGTCAATAATCAAGAATCAACTGTATTTCTGTATACTAGCAAGTAACAAAAGAAACAAAATATTTATAATAGCATCAAAAAATCAGATACCCAGGGATACTAACAAAATATGTACAGTATTTCTGTACCGAAAACAAATTCAAAATCAAGGGGAAAAATTTTTAGAGATCTAAACAAGTAAGGAAATTCATCATTTTTGTTCGAAAAGTTAGTAAACATACCAGTTGTCACCAAATTAATCCATAGATTTAAAGCAATCATAGTCAAATCCCAATCTTTATTTTGGTGAAAATGGACAATTCTAAAATTGATTATAAATATAAATGAATTTAAATGTCCAAGACCCTTAAAGACAGTGGGAGGGCTTGACCTTCCCAATATCAACACTTACTCTCACGCTGCAGTAATGAAATGTGACAATGGAACAAGAAATAAACAAATGGACTTCCAGGTAAGTGACAGATCCAGATGTGAAAACACACAGTAAAGCTGTGGATCTAGAAGACAATATAAGAGAATATCTTCATGACCTAAGAGTAGGGGAATTTTTATTAAGCCACAAAAAGCGTTATCCGTAAAGGAAAAGATAAATTTGTATACCGTAAAACTGAGGACTTCTTTTTATCAGATGACCCCGCACAGAGTGCAAAGGCGAGACCACAGGACTCGGTGCCAGAACAGATAAAGAACCCCCCTAGACTATTAAGAAGACAGGCCAGCATAAAATGGGCACAAGTCTTGCACAGGCACATGATAAAAAGAGATGGAAATCGCTGATAAGCACACGATAAAAGGCTCAACATCATTAGTCATCAGAGTAATGCAAGTTAAAGCCACACTGAGGCACCACTACAACTCTCCCTGCCAGCAGCACTGAAACCTACAAGACAAATGGGGGGCGGGGGAGGGGTGGCAGCAGTTGCATCTCTGTTGCTGGGGGTGGGTTGCAAAATGATTCAGCCACTTGGGGGTGCAGGTTGGCAGCACCTCACTGCACTTTTTAACAGAGCCACAACGTCCTCAGGAAAGCCTGTCTTTACCACTTTCAGGTCAAATACTTCGAAGTCTAAGACTCTAAGACACACACACTCTAACATCTCTGAAGTTGGGATGCACCCAAATCAGGTTCTCCTCTGTTCCACTCCACTTTCGAACTTGCCTAGCTCCCTCTCCTTCGTGGTGCTCTGGCACAGCTGGTAACTACGCTGTCTGATAGATCCCGCCGCACTGGACTGGAAGCTTCAGGAAAACAGACTTTGTTCACCACTGTAAATCCTAAAGCTGGAATTGCCAGGTCAAAAGGCATGCACGTGTTTCAGTTGTGCTCTGTTTTAAAGTTCAGCAACTCTGAACACAGCTCTGTTTTAAAGTTCAGCAACATATTGCACAGACCCTCTGCTTCCTCCCGATCCCTCCTCAAGGGCAGCCCACTGTCAGCAGTTTAGGATATATCCTTCTAGACTGTTCTTTGCACATACATGCATGTGAATACAGCGTGCATGTATTAATAGAGACCGTCTACTTTCCAGAAATACAGTGGCAGCATACACATTGGCAATAGATGAGTTGGTAAGGGAGCCCTCACCAACTCTGGATGTATTCAGTCAATTCTTTACCCATGTGACAATTGAAAGCCACCTCGTGCTTTAGATCCATATTTTCCTGATGTACAGGACTCGGTTCTATCAGTCTTTCTGGATGGTTTTCCAGATGTGAGCAGCCTCCCCTCTGTCCTGCACCAGCACCCTGAGGTTAAAGACATCCTCCTAGGCTTTCGTCCATCATGAGTGCAGGGTTATTTTATACCTAGCTCTTTAACCCATCTGGAATTTGTTTTTTCATAGTTATAATTACTCTTTCCAACCAGATAACTCTACTAATTATAAGCCATCCTTGACTCTCCCAATTTAAATGCCATTTTCATCAAATATTAACTTCTCATACACACTTGGAACATTTTCTGGACTTCTGTTATTTTTTACTGATCTATCTCTGTGGCAAAGCCATGCTGTCCTGATCACCATAGCTTTATGCTAAGTTTTAGTATCAGGTGCAGAAAGTTCCCCCCTCGCTAAACTGAAAAAAAAAAAAAAAGAATAGCAATTGTTGCACACTTTCCTTCCATGTTAATTTTAAAAAATATTTTGCCATAGTTTAAGAGCTTGGTTTCCTTTTGGGAACTCAATTAAATCTCTATTTAAGAAGGCTAGATATCTTTACATTACCTTTTCCTATCTATTTTGTCCAGCTTTTTGTTTTTGCCTTTTGGTAATTTTTTAAAAAGTCGTTCATTTGGATCTGGATCTGTCTTGTTAAATATGTTCCGAGATTTTACGGTTTTTATCACTATTACGAGTGGAATGTTTAAATTTGTTCCACTTTTAACTGATTCTTGCTATTGACTATCTGTAGATTTTAAATCCAACCATTTTACTGACTTCTCCAAATTTTTTTCATGGATTCTTGGATATTCTTGCTAAGGAATCATTGTCTCTTCTACTTTTTATACTACAAATCTCACTGTTGTTTTCTACAGAAGCTAGAACCTCACAGCCATGTTGAGTAGACACTAGAGGGCATCCACAGCTTGATCCTGGGTTTATTGGCTTTTAATGGTTTTAGTAATTTTCCATTGAAACGTGCCATTTGCCGTCGGTACATGTCCCAGCTTCAGCATCGCTGGGAGCTCAGGAGAAACGCAAAATCTCCAGTCTTACTTACTGAACCAGAACCTGCATTTCAAAAAGATTTCCTACATAAAGTTCGAGGAACACTGGTCTAGATGATTTCTTTCTATCTTGATTTTACTTAAGAGTTTAGTAAGAAAAGCTGTCGCTGTTGGAGTCTACCAAACATCGTTTGGCATCTACTGGTCCTTTAAAAAACGGAGCCCTCCTTTTTGGTGGCTACCATGCCTTCTAGTGTTGGATACCCTAATTCTGGACCAGCCCTGTGCCGGCAGCAGGAAACCACCTTTCAACCACCCCCTAGCGTTGTCGCTCACCACTTACTTCCTCATCCTGACTCTTCAGCTCCCCAGAGCATCTCCAGGCTGAGATGGGACGTTCTCCTGCTTCAGGTGCGAGGACGTTGGGTGCTCAGAAATCACTTGATTTCACTTGATCTGTCATGCTGGTACGGCTCAGCTGGGGGGCTGGGGGAGGCTTCCTCTTCTCCATGCAGATGCTTTTTTATCTTGCTGAATCACAGACCCCCCTGAATCTGGACACCTCCCCAGGAAAACGCCCATTAACGGCTTCCCCTTCTGGTTGGGAAACTCCTGGGTCCCTAAGCCCATAGTAACAGGCTTGCTCCCTGCTTTCCCAAAACCTCTGGCTGTGGGAGACCCTGGAGAAATCCCCACCACCGGTCCCCAGCAGCTCCACTCCACGTGCTCACCACACACCAGGCACCGTGCTGAACACCCACGGGCCCTCCACGGAGTCTGCCCACAACTCCAGGGGACAAGTTACACCGCCAGCCCATTTTACAGATGGGGAAAACACAATTTCCTCAAGAAGCCAGAAACTCCTTAAAGTCAAGGACTGTTCTTGGGGCTGGGACCTGGACAAGCCAGAAGGTCACCGCCGATCACAAGGCGTGGAGGGAAGCCACGGCGGGGCCCCCACTCCCTGTTCCCTAAGCCCCTTCCTCTGCAGATGGCTCGAAACCTTGTTAGAATGGAGGGCCATTCTCAGGACCACAGCTGACTGGACCGGTGTACCAGGCTTGATGCAGGGATACCGACATAGAGCTGTCTAGGCTGTCTGGCACTGTGCTCCCCAGTCAGGGTGCCCTTACCACACAGGGCCCAGTTGATCCTCCGCAGGTGGGCGATAAAGTTGGGGGCAGAAGGAGTGAGCAGAAAATGCACATTCCAAAAATGCTGCAAGACCACAGACAGAGATAGTGGGCCCAAACCAGGAGACAGGAGAGGAGACAGAAGCTTCTAGTGAAGCAGCCCCAGGAGAAGCGGGGGTAGGGAGAAGCGGCATCACATCTCAGAGGGGCCACACGATGTGAGCGACAGACGGGCCCTTGACGGAGCTTCCTTTGTGCGAACAGCATCCCTGGGAGGGGCAGGCGTGGGAGCCCCCAGAGGCTGGCTGTGGACAGATGTGCCGCTGGCCCTGAAACTGAGCCAGGAAGTAGCAACACCCGCCCGGCAGCTTGTTGTTTATTGACCAGACACGGTGGCCTTGGTTTCTGGGCATGGAGTCGGCGTGAGAGAGCCTGTCTCCTAGGAAGGGGCCAGGGCTCAGGACAATCAGCCAGGAGCGACGAGGAGAGGGACGACGCCACACTCAGCTCCCCGACAGGGAAAAGGACACACCAGCAGCTCTGCCCCACGGACACCAGGCTGGGCTGGAGGTGGGAGGAGGCCGGAGTTTGCAACGTCCTTCCAGATGGCTCCGAGGACGAGAGCCCCGGTCCCTTGGGTGGTCTGCCGGGTGTAAGGTGAAGGCAAGGGCCATGGGGGCCCAGCCAGCCCAGTCCCAGAAAGACCTCGGGAGGAAGCACAGGATGCGGAGCTCCAGTGGGCCCCCGTCCCACCGCTGGGCCTGGGCCCTGGAGCCACTCCGGTGTAGGACGCTGCCTGAGGACACCCGTAGGGGCTGAGGCCAGCTACAGACGTGCCAAGGGCTGCAGACCCCACCTTCTTCTGGCCCTGGGGCCCCTCTGGAGGCAACAGATGGCCAGCGGCAGGGATCAAAGTCCACAGGAAGCGTCTGGCCAGGCTGGGTGTCCTTGTGCATCCAGGCATCTGAAAGGAGCCAGCAGCCCTCAGGGGAGGTACAGGGCCACGACCACGTAGATGACCCAGCTGGTGGACACAAAGACCCCAAAGAGCAGGCTGAAGAGCACGAGCGAGCGGGCCTTGCGGGAAGCCTCCTCGGCCCGGGCCAGGTCCCCCCTGCTCAGGGCCGCGCGCGTCTGCAACGAGATGGAGGCAGGGAGTGGACGGGAGCCCCCGAGGCCCCCCACGTGCCACCAGCAGGGCCGGGCCCCAGCACACAGCCTGGAACGCGGACAGCCCGAGGGGCTCAGGACCCGCCCGGCCACCTCACGTGAAGGAGCAGCGACAACAGAGGCCACGGGCGTGCACACCCAGCCTCTCCGACAACCCTCACGACAGCCCCGAGACCGGGGTCACTGCTGCCCCCACCGTGCAGATGAGGAAACAAAGGCTCAGTTAAGTGGCCCAGCCAGGGCCACACAGCTAGCGGTGGAGCCAGAACTCACAGGCAGGCTGTGGCCCCCAGACTCCCGCCTCCGAGCGGTCCTGAGAGCTGCCTTCTCCCCACCGTCCTGGTTTACGAGGGGGGAGCCTGACCAGCGCGGGGAGGTCAGGGCCCGGCCAGGTCAGCCCCCAGGGGCTGGCCTACCCTGTTAGAACATCCTCACACCAGCGTCACCGGGTCCCCAGGGGACCCCCTGCCTGGTAACGGTCAGCGATGTCAGGAGGGAGGAAGAAAGCTATGCAGATAATGGATGGACAGAAGGACAGGTGGAAGGTGTTGGATGGACAGGGAGAGGCGGACGGGTGAGTCGATAGATGAATAGAGGGGTGGGTGGGTGGGAGGGTGGTTGGACGGAAGGAAACGGAGGGATGGGTCCATGGACGGATGAGAAGCTAGAGGGACGGGGGCGGAGGGCTACGAGAGACGAGTGGATGGACGGAGGACAGTCTCTACCCCGTCAAACACAAGCCCCCACTGAGGCAGGCAGTTCCTGGGGCCTTATCAGTCATTCACACCTTCGCTGTAAACTGGTTTAGCTGACTTTTCCAGAGCGGATCTTGAGTGGCACGGGACAGAGACAGGAGAGGGGAGGAGGTGTCCATCCAAGAGGGGCCAGGACCGCAGGGTCAACCGAGCACTGTTTTCCCAATTCCTGTCCCCCTCCCGGGACACCCAGTGGCCGGGACAGGGGGGCAGGGGCTGTGTGGGCCCCGCCGGGGCTCTTCCCCCGACTGCTGGCAGGGCTGCCCCACCCCCACCTACCTCGTGGGAATAGACGACAGCGATGAGCCCCGTGAGGAGGCAGCAGAAGAGGGTCACGAGCACGGACTCCATCATGCGGTCCTTGGGCAGGGGCCTGTGTTCCACCAGGGGCGGGGCGGGCATGCTGGCCACGGGGCTGTTGTACTGCAGGGGCAGAGGCCGCGGCCAGTGAGGGAGCCGGCCCAGCCTCCAGACACCGCAGTGAGGACACGGCCATGGGGGCCACCGGAGGGTCCCCCCGTCCACCCCCGCCCCCCGCCCAGTGAGGCTGTGGGTCGCCACGGGGCCGGGTCAGGGCCCCCGCCTGCCTTCTCCCTCTGCACTCCCTGGCCCCCTGGCCCCCAGGAGTCCTGTCACTCGTGCCCTCCACCAACTGCTCAGTCCAGGGTGAGCCGTGGCGGTGCCCCCCTGTCCTGACTGGGCTCCCCACCACCAGGGAGCTCTACGCTCTCCTCCACGGGCATCCCAGGATTTTTTGGTTTTTCTACAAATCTCACCAAGTCATCTCCCACCCAAAGGCCCCAGGGCCCCTCACAACGGACCCCACCCCCCCACCCTCCTTTCTTCCCTGAGTCGACCACCATCATTCCCAGAACAGCCGGGCCTGGCCACCCCCTACCCTGTGCCCAGAGCACCCCTCCTCATCATCCCTCAGAACTCAGCTCAAAAGCCCCCACCTCTGGGAAGCCTTCCAGGCTTGCCCACCCCCCAGGCTGGCGTGACCTTCTCCTTTCCCTCATCTGGGCACCGAAGCCCCTCTGCAAGGGTCACTTATGGTGACTTTTGGTCACCTGCGTGCCCAACTCTCCCCACCCTCCACCCCCACTGGGGAGGGAGGAGGGGCAAGAGAAGTGAGACGGTGCGACAGGGGAGACCCGGGGTCAGGGGTACATGGCACTCACCACCGGGAACGATGCAAAGAGCGGTGGCGCGGCGGGCGCGGGGTACAGGGGCACGGCCGGTGGCGGCGGGTACAGGGCCTGGGGCGAGGGGCCAGGCTGGAAGAGGACGGGCCCCTGCGGGAAGGGCGGGTAGAGCAGGTGTACTGCCTTGGGGTCCGGCGGTGCGTAGGGCGGGGGCTCGCCCACGAAGCCGATGTTGGGCACCCCTCCGACGGCCACCTTGGGCCCCAGTCTGGCCTCGCCCGTGGCCTCGGCCTCGGGAGGGGCCGCCGTCGAGGCCTCGGCCTGGGGCTCGGCCCGGGGCTCCTCCGGGGCCGGGGAGCTGCCCGCATCCACGGCCACTTCCTCGCTGGGCCCTCCGTCCTCATCCAGGAGCTGCGGGCGGCGCGGGAGCTGGGGCAGCGCGGGGCCGCGGGGATCCTGGGGGGCTGCGGGGCCGCCGCCCCCTTTTGCGTCCGCTCCTGGGACGAAACGCCAGGGACAGTGAGCAGGTGGGACTCCTCCCCGTGAGCCGCAAGTCACAGCCCCTCCAGGGACAAAGTCACAGCGACGCTGCCCGTCCCCACCCTGCACGTGCCCGCACTCAGGCCTCTCCCGGCTGGGCTGGCTGGGCGCTGGAAGGATCCACCCGAAGTGGAAGGGTGAGACGAGAAAACAGGCGCAGACGGGAAGGGTCTCCGGGCAGCCACACGGTCAGCACAGCACCAGGCAGGGATGGGACACAGGCCTTGGTCCCCATGGCGGCCGCTGGGTCCTGCCCCCACTGCCCTGTCCCCGGAAGACCGGACCAGTAAGGATCTTAGCCCCGGAGAGCTGGTCTGAGAGATGAGCCAAGCCAGAGTCCTGGCTTGTGAGGTAGGGAAGACAAGGTGCCCCAGGGTTGCCAGGCCCGGGCTAAGGATGGACTTCAAAGAGCCAGGAGGTCACTAAGGGCCAAGTGCCAGCTGAGGCACAGAGGGAACAGAAGCCTGAGAGGGGGCAGGGAAGGGGCAGCCAGCAGGGGTGGGGAAAGCCCGCCAGCTTCGGGAAGCAAGGGTGCAGGGGCCCTGAGCCGCCTTCCAGCCCCGGCCTGGCCTTCGGCACCCACCCCGGGGACTCCTGTGGAAATCCCTAAGGGAAGGCTCACTAAAATGGAGGCAGGAGGCCAGATGGCAGAGCTGTACCCTCGACATCAATTCCAGGAACAACTGTCAGTTAGTGACAGAGCCCAGCAGAGGCACCCTCACCAGGAGACCATCGTGATCGCAGGCCCACAGGGAAGGACGGACCCTGCATCTCCAACAAGAGACCCGCCACCCCAGCGACTCGGCCAGTGAGAAACCACCCTCACCCTGAACTCCTTCCTGCCAATCTCCGGGTCAGGACAGCCCCTCCCAGCGTCCTCCTCCTAAAGTAATCCTCTCTGTAGGACTTGCCTGTGATTTTACCCCAGCTCGCACGTCCGGAGTTGCAATTCTCTACTCTTCCCGAATAAGCCCATTTTGCTGGTAAAGTAACGGGCTGTTATTTCTGAGGCTATCGCTCCAGAGGCACCCAAGCAGGTTCTACAAGTCCCGAAGGTAGCCTGCTACTCCTCAGAGCACCCTGACGGCTGAGAACCTCTAAGTCTCAGGTGGGTTCCAGAGGAACGCCCTGCAAGAGGGACCTGGGTGGGCATTCAAGGCCCCACAGCAGGGTGGGCGGCCCAGGGCCTGGCTTTGGAGGTTTACTTCCTAAGTGCTCTTAAAGGTGACAAGAGTTGGGGCGCCTGGGTGGCTCAGGCGGCTAACTGACTTCGGCTCAGGTCATGATCTCACGGCTCATGAGTTCGAGCCCCGGGTCGGGCTCTGTGCTGACAGCTCGGAGCCTGGAGCCTGTTTCAGATTCTGTGTCTCCCTCTCTCTCTACCCCTAACCCACTCGCATTCTGTCTCTGTCTCACTGATAAATAAATAAACATTAAAAAACGTTTTTAAAAATTAAAATAAAAAATAAATCAAATTCTGTGGTAAAACAGGGGCAGGCGCCTGGCTGGCTCAGTCAGTGGCACGTGCAACTTTTGATCTCAGAGTCATGAGTTTGAGCCCCATGTTGGGCATGAGAATTCTCTCTCTCTCCCCTTCTCTCTCTGCCCCTCTCCCACCTGCTCTGTCTCTCTCTCAAGATAAATAAACTTTAAAAAAATTTTTTTAATTTTAAGTCTCTCTCTCCTATGGATGTAGACAAAGCACAAAAGGAAACCACCTGAAGACACAAAAGTGACCAAAAGCAGACAGACTGTGGAATCAAACCCCATTCGTGAGTTCGAGCCCCGCATCGGGCTCTGTGCTGACAGCTCGGAGCCTAGAGCCTGCTTCAGATTCTGTGTCTCCCTCTATTTCTGCCCCTTCCCCACCCATAATTTGTCTCTCTCTCTCTCAAAAATAAATGATAAAACATTTTAAAAAATTAAACATGTCAGACCAGATGGACTTAGATCTACACAGAACATTCCACCCAAAACCAATAGAATACACATTATTCCCAAGTACACAAAGAACATTCACCGTTACAGAATATACGTTAGGCCACAAACAAGTTTTTTTTTTTTTTTAAGTTTATTTATTTTGAAAGAGAGAGCGAGCGCATAAGCAGGTGAGAGGCAGAGAGAAGGAAAGAGAGAATTCCAAGGCTCCACATCACCAGCACACAGCCCAAGGTGGGGCTCAAACTCATGAACGTTGAGATTATGACCTGAGCCAAAACCAAGAGTCAGACACTTAATGGACAAGGCACCCCCACAAACAAGTCTTAATATATTCAAGACTGTTATCTTACCAAAGATCTTCTTGAACCACAGTGGTATGAAACTAGAAAGCAATTACAGGAGAAAAACTGGAAAATTCACAAATATGTGGAGATTCCACAACATGCTGCTGAACCACCAATGAGTCAAAGGTGAACTCAAAAGGCAAATTAAAAAATACCTCATGACGAATATATAAATACAACAGATTTCCTGTATGGGATGGGATGCAGCCAAAGCAGTTCTGAGAGGAAAGTTCACAGTAATAAATGACTCATCAGAAAAACAAGAAAAATCTCAAATTAACATCCTGACTTTACAAGTCAGGGGAAAATTAGGGGAAACTAGAAGGAAAGAAATTAGGGGGAAAAGAACAAATAAAGCCCAACGTTAGGAGAAGGAAGGAAATAACAAAGATCAGAGCAGAAATAAATAAAATAGAGACTAAAAAGGCAAGAGAAAAGATCAGTGAAATGAAGAGCTAGTTCTTTGAAAAGATAAACAAAATGGACAAACTTACAGCTAGACTCACAAAGGAAAAGACTCAAAATCAAAAACAAAAGATGTTACAACTGATACCACAGAAACACAAAGGGTCATAAAGAGACTACGATGAATAATTGTAAAAAGCCAACAATTTGACAACCTAGAAGAGATGAATAAATTCCTAGAAACGTACAATCTACCAAGACAGAATCATGAAGATAGACAGAATCTGAACAGAATCATGTTCATCAAAAACCTCCCAACAAACAAAAGTCTAGAACCAGACGACTTCACTGGTGAATTCCAAATATTCAAAGAATTAATACCAATCCTTCTTAAACGCTTCCAAAAAATGGAAGAGAAGGGAACACTTCCACATTCATTTTATGAAGCCAGCATCACCGTGATATCAAAACCAGACAAGGATGCCACAAGAAAAGAAAATCACAGGCCAATGGCCCAGATTCACACAGATGCAAACATCCTCAATAAAATGGTAGCAAACCAAATTCAACAATACATTAAAAGGATCATGCACCATGTCCCAAGTGGGATGGGATTCCAGGGATGGTTCAACATACACAAATCAATATGATACACTCAATACATTAACAAAATGAAAGGGGAAAAATAAAGCACAAGATCCTCTCAACAGATGCAGGAAAAGTATTTGGCAAAAGTCAACATCCACTTATGATTAAAAAAAAAAAAAAAACAACTCAACAAAAGTGGGTATAGAACACACCTCAGTATAATCAAGGCCACCATATAGGACAAGCCCACAGGTAGCATCTTACTTATTGGTGAAAAGCTGAAAGCTTTTCCTCTAAGATCAGGAACAAGTCAAGGATGCCCACTCTCACCACTTTTATTCAACATGGTATTGGAAATCCTAGCCACAGCAATTAGACAAGAAAAAGAAATAAAAGGCATCCCCATTGAAAAGAAAGAAGTTGGGGCGCCTAGGTGGCTCAGTCAGTTGAGTGTCTGACTTCAGCTCAGGTCATGATCTCACAGTTTGTGGGTTCGAGCCTCACGTGAGGCTCTGTGCTGACAGCTCAGAGCCTGGACCCTGCTTCAGATTCTGTGTCTCTTTCTCTCTCTGCCCCTCCCCTGCTCATGTTCTGTCTCACTCTGTCTCTCAAAAATAAATGTAAAAAACAAATTTTTTTAAAGAAAAGAAAGAAGTAAAACTGTCACCATTTGCAGATGACATGATATTAACAGAAAACCCTAAAATCTCTGCCAAAACACTCAGAAATAATAAATGAATTCACTGAAGTTGCAGGATACAAAATCAATAAACAAAAATCCATTTCATTTCTATCCACTAATAATGAACTGTCAGAAAGAGAAATTAAGAAAATAATCCATTTTGGGGCACCTGGGTGGCTCAGTCAGTTGGGCATCCAACTTTGGCTTAGATCATGATCTCACGTTTGTGAGTTCGAGCCCCACGTCAGGCTCTGTGCTGACAGCTCAGAGCCTGGAGCCTGCTTCAGATTCTGTGTCTTCCCCTCTCTACACCCCTCCTCTGCTCATGTTCTGAGTCTGTCTTTCAATAATAAATAAACATTAAAAAATTTTTTTAAAAAATACAATAATCCATTTACAGGAGCCTGGCTGGTTCAGTTGGTGGAGCATGTGACTCTTGATTTTGGAGTTACAGGTTGGAGCCCCATACGGAGTGTAGAGATTACTTAAAAATAAAATCTTAAAAAAGAAAGAAAACAACCCATTTACAATTGCAAACAGAATATCTAATAATAATAATAATAATAATAATAATAATAATAATACCTAGGAATAAATTTATCCTTTTTTAAAGTAAACTCTACCCCCAACACGGGGCTTGAACTCAGAACCCCAAGATCAAGAGTAGCATGCTCTACCAACTGAACAAGCGAGGCGCCCCTAGGAATAAACTTAGGGGCACCTGGGTGGCTCAGGGTTAAGCATCCAACTCGGCTCAGGTCACGATCTCATGGTTTGTGGGTTCAAGCCCCGCGTCAGGCTCTGTGCTGACAGCTCAGAGCCCGGAGCCTGCTTCCCATTCTGTGTCTCCCTCTCTCCCTGCCCCTCCCCTGCTCACACTCTGGCTCTCTCTCTCCCTCTCAAAAATAAACAAACATTAAAAAAATTTTTTTTAACCACGAAGGTACAAGACCTGTAAGCCAAAGATGAGAAGACATCAATGAAAGAAAATGAAGACAACACAAATAAATGGAAAGCTATTCCACACTCATGGACTGGAACACTACTGTTAAAATACCCACACGACTGCCCAGAGTAACATACAGATTTAGTGTAAGCAATCCCTATCAAAATCCCAACAGCATTTCCCACGGAAATAAAGTGATCCTAAGATTTGTGTGGAACCGCAAAAGACCCTGAAAAGCCAAAGCAATCTGGACAAAGAAAAACAAAGCATCACACTCCCTGATTTCACACTATATCACAAAGAGGTTGTAATTTAAAAAAAAAGGGGGGGCGGGTGGGGGCACCTGGGTGACTCCACTGGCTGAGGTCCGACTTTTGGTTTCAGCTCAGGCCATGAGATCAAGCCCCGCGTCAGGGCCCACACTCAGCGTGGAGCCTGCTTAGGATTCTCTCTTTCTCTGTCTCTCTCCCTCTCCCCCTCTCCCCCTCTCCCCCGATAGCGTGCTCTTTCTCTCTCAAAAACAAAAACAAAAAACCCCCAAAGACCCAGACACATAGATCAATGAAACAGCCCAGAAATAAACGCGTGCATATATCATCAACTGATTTATGGCAAAGGAGCCAAGAATATACAACAGAGAAATGAGCGCCTCTTTAATACATGGTGTTGGGAAAACTGAACAGCCACGTGCCAAAGAAGGAACCATCCACTCTCTTACCCCACACACAAGAATTAACTCAACACAGAGTAAAGGCTTGAATTTAAGACCTGAAACCATAAAGCTTCTAGAGGCAAACATAGGCAGAAAGCTCCTTGACATTGGTCTCAGTGACGATTTTTTTGGATTAAACACAAAAAGCAAAAGCAACCAAAACACAAAGTAGCAAGTGGGACCATATCCAACTAAAAAGCTTCCCACACGGCAAAAGAAACCATCAACAAAGTGAAAAAGGCAATGTAGAGAACGGGAGGAAATACTGGCAAATCATGTATCTGAGAAGGGGCGAATATCCAAAATATGCAAACAATTCCTACAACTCAAGAGCAAAAAACATACAAGCCAAGTAAAAAAAAAAAACAAAACCAAAACCAAAAAATCTTAAGCAGGCTCCACGCCCCATGCAGGGCCTGAACTCACCACCCGGAGATCAGGACCTGAGCTGAGATCAAGCATCGAGCCCGATACTGAGTCACCCAGGTGTCACCAGCAAACATTATTTAAAAAGGGAACCAAATGGAAATTTTCAACTAAAGCATATAATAATACCTGAAGTTAAAAATGTACTGGCTGCCCTCAGTAGCAGAATGGAGAGAACAAGGGGGAAAAAAGGGTCTGTGAACCTGAACAGACACTAATCCAAAGAACGGAGAGAGGACGATGAAAGGAAAAAACAGGAAAAGAACGATGCGTCAGGGGCCTGTGTGGCCACACAAGGTCTGATGCATCATCGGTCAGGGAAGTCCCAGGAGAGATTTGGGGGAAAGATATATTTGAAGTACGACATAGCTGCCAACTTCACAAGTCTGGTGAAAAACAAATTTACAGATCCATAAAACTCAGAAAATCCAGAACAGGAAGTCTGGGGGGGAACACTCAGCCTAAATACATCATCGTGTAACTTCTCGAAACCAACGATCATAATAAAGTCTTGAAAACAGGCAGAAGAAAATGGGATCTCTCTTTAGAGGGGAACAATAATCTGAATTTCCATAAACATTCAATAGATGGCTAGGTCAGAAGACAGTAGCTTAGAGTCTGGCTTAGAGTGCCAAAAGGAAAGAAGGGCCAACCCAGAAAGTGAGACCTAAAAAAAATGTGTTTGAGGAATAAAGGTACGTACGTTTTAGCATTCTATCGTCCTATGACAAAGTAACCACAAACACAGTAGCTTAAAACCACCCGTCCGCCTCGTTATAATCACTAGGATTTAAAAAAGGGGCGCTTGGGTGACTCGGTTGGTGGCGCACCGGCTCTTGATTTTGGTCATGATCTCACGGTGTCGTGAGTTCAAGTCCCACGTCGGGCGCTCTGTGCTGGTGGCACGGAACCTGCTTGGGATTCTCCTTCTCCCCCTGCCCCTCCCCGGCTTACGCTCCCTGTCTCTCTCGAAATAAACTTTAAAACATAATTTTTAAAAATTTTTTAAATTACAAAAACAAAAAAAAACAAAAACAGAGGCCAGGATGTGGAGAAAACAGATCCTTGTACGGCGTCGGTAGGAACGTAAAAGGGTGCAGTCACTGTGGCAAAACACTGTTAACGGCAGTTCCTCAAAAAGGCAAAAACAGAATTTCTAGATGATCCAATCGTGCCACTTCAGGGTAGACAGCCCAAAGAATTGAGAGCAGGGGCTACAGGAGACCTGTGGACACCCGTGTCCGTAGATGCAGTATTCACAGCCACTAAGAGCAGCGGCCCAACTGCCTGCTGATGGATGATGTTTGGATAACAAACGCAGTCCATCCATACGATGGAATATTGCTCAGCCTTAGAAAGGAAGGAAATTCGGACACACTCTACAACACGGAGTGGCCTTAAGGACATGATGCTAAGTAAAAGCAGCCAGTCGCAGGAAGACAAATACTGTGGCAGTCCAGGGATAGGAGGTCCCTAGGGTCATTAAGCTCAGAGACCAAAGGAGAGTGGTGGTCACCATGAGCTGGGGGGGGGGGGGGGGGGGCGCAGGGAGCTACTGTTTTGTTTTTTTTTTTAATTTTTTTTTTTTAACATTTATTTATTTTTGAGACAGAGAGAGAGCATGAACAGGGGAGGGTCAGCGAAAGAGGGAGACACAGAATCTGAAACAGGCTCCAGGCTCTGAGCCGTCAGCACAGAGCCCGACGCGGGGCTCGAACCCACGGGCCGCGAGATCATGACCTGAGCCGAAGTCGGACGCTCAACCGACTGAGCCACCCAGGGGCCCCACATCACAATTTTTTTTCTTTAACGAGGAAAAAATAACCAAAACGCCCATGTGTTAGCTCACAGTTCTGTGAGTCAGAAGTCCAGGCGGCTCAATTCAGGGTTTTAAGGCCAACATCAAGGCATCAATTGCACGGAGCTCCTATCTAGAGCTCTAGGGAAGAATCAACTTCCAGCTTCATTCAAATCGCTGGCCAATTCCAGTTCTGTGGGTCTGAGGCTCTCTGCCCCCAGAGGCTGCAAACAGTCCTTCCCACGTGACCCTCTCCGTCTCTGAAGCCAGGCACGGCACATCAGATCCTTCTCATGCTTCAAAATTCTCTTTCTTTCTGCTACCAGTTAGAGAGATCTCTCTGCTTTTAAAGGACTCACCTGATTGGGTCAGGCCTACTCAGACAATCTCTGTATTTTGAGATCAGCTGACTTGGGACTTTAATTCCATCTGCAAAATCCCATCGCAGCAGCATCGAGATCAGTGTTCCTTTGACTAGCTAGGGGAGGGGGCTCTGGGGGTCATCCTTATTGTTCTGTGTACCACAAGTAAAACAAGCTATTCTCAGATGAAACAGGGAGGAGACCTTGCCAGAGACCTTCTGGAACAGAAAGGCTGAAAGTTGTTTGGGCTGAAAGAAGGGATACCAGAAAGAGACTTGGAAATTTCGGGTGAAGGAAAAACAATTATCGAGGTAAATATAAAAGATTACTTTTCCTCCTAAGTTTGTTAATATACGTAGGACTGTTGAAAGCAAAAACCATAACATAGTATAGTGTTCTCTTTTTTAAGTTTATTTATTTGAGAAAGACAGAGAGAGTGCAAGAGGGGAGGGGCAGAGGTAGAGAAAGGAGAATCCCCAGCAGGGATTTTTTCAAATATTACCCAAACCGGGGGAAGGGATGGGACTAGGAGGTAAACCAGAGGAGCAAAACCATAGAGAAGACAAACAGAAAACAATAATAAAATTATAGACTTAAACACAACCATATCGATAATTACATTAAATGTTGACGGTCTAAACATTCCAATTAAATAGCAGAGATGGACAGAATAAATAAAAACCAAGGCCTACAAGGCTACCTAAAATAGACACTCTTTAAATAGAAAGACACACTAAGGTTGAAAGTAAAAGAGTGGGAAGGATATGCCATACCAACAGTAAGCAAAAAAGGCTACAGTGGATTTTAATATCAGATAGACTTCAAGACAGAGTATTATCAGTAATAAAGAGAACACTTCATAATGATAAAAGGGACAATTCGCCAGGAAGGCATGTGTGCCTCATAGCAGACCTTCAATATACATGAAACAAAAATTTAGAGAGATAAAAGGAAGAAGTACACAAAATATACAATTGAAATAAAAGATTTTAACACTCTTCTTACAGCAATTAATGGAATAACTGGACAAAACATCATTCGGGACCTAATGGATCTGACCAATGCTATAAACTACCTTGATCCAACCGCTGTTTACAGAATACAACATCCAATAATTGTAGACACTGTTCTTTTCGAGGACAAAAGGTACATTCACAAAAATCACATGCGAAGCCATCAAACAAGTCTCAATGTTAAAAAATATATATATTGAAATAACCCAAACTGTATTCTCTGACCATCCACAACAGGAGTACATTAGAAACCAGTAACAATGATATATACAGGATAATACCTAATATATAAAAATTAAACAACATCGGGGCACCTAGGTGGCTCAGTCGGTTGAGCCTCTGACTTCGGCTCAGGTCATGATCTCCCAGTCCGTGAGTTCAAGCCCCGCATCGGGCTCTGTGCTGATGGCTCGGAGCCTGGAGCCTGGAGCCTGCTTCAGATTCTGTGTCTCCCTCTCTCTCTGCCCCTCCCCTGCTTGCACTCTCTATGAAAAAAAAATTTTTTTAATAAAATTAAAATAAAAATTAAACATACTTGAAAGGAATTCATGGATCAAAAATAAAATCATGAGGTAAATTAGAAAGCATTTTGAACTGAATGATAATGTAAAAACAAAGTATCAGTATGCGTGAGATCCAGCTAACGCAGTTCTTAGAGGGAGACATAGAACTTTAAATGACTACATCAGAGGGGGCGTCTGGGTGGCTCAGCTGGATAAGCATCCAACTTTTGATCTTGGCTCAGGTTGTGATTTGGCAGTTTGTGGGTTCGAGCCCCACATCAGGCTCTGTACTGACAGTGTGGAGACTGCTAGGGATTCCATCTCTCCCTCTCTCTCTCTCTCTCTCTCAGAATAAGTAAACGAACCTTAAAAAATAAATAAATGACTACATTAGAAAAAAAGAAAGGTCTCAAATCGGTCACCTAGAGTCCACCCTGGAATCTTGCTGGAAAAGGAAGACCAAAGTAAATGCAACATAGATAGAAGTATGAAACAATAAAGAACAAACATCAACGAAACAGGGGCACCTGACTGGCTCAGTCAGAAGAGCATATGACTCTCGATCTTGGGGTCATGAGTTCGAGCCCCATGTTGGGTACAGAGATTACTTTAAAAAAATGAAATATATTCTTTAAAAAAAAATCAATGAAATAGAAAACAGACAATAGAAAAAATTAACAAAGTCAAAAGATGGTTAAAAAGATCAAATTGACAAACCTCTATCTAGACTTAAGAAAAAGAGGACACAAATAGCCATGTCAGGAATGAAAAAGGGGTTATCATCACAGATCCTACAGATGTTAAAAGGAAATCAGGAGAATACTACAACTTTATGTCAACAAATCTGACAACGTATATGAAAGAAATTTCTTTCTCTCTCCAACTCTCCAAAATTGACACAAGAACAAATAGGAAATCTGAATCGTATTTCTGTTAAATTTGTTACCAAAAACAAATGAAAAAAACAAAACAAAACAAAACTCTATGCCCAGATGGTTTCACTGTTAAAGTCTATCAAACATTCAAAGAAGAAAATAACACCATTATAGTTGGATTTTTTTAATAGAGGAGGTAAGATCACTGCCAAATTCAAGAAACTGCAAAACAAGGAATAAAACTCTCCTTGTCTGCAGATGATATGCTTGTTATGTACAGAATCCAGGAAATCGACACCAATTCCAAAAACAAATAAATGGATTTAATATGGTCAAAGGTTACAAGGTTAATCTACAGAATCGATTATGTTCTTATGCACTAGTAGTAAATAATTAAAAAACAAAATTAAAACTAAAATCCAATTCACAGTAGCACCAAAATAACTGGAAAATAAGTGGGAATAAAACGAACCAATGAATTCCAAGACATCTACACTGAAAATTACAAAGCACCACTGAGAAATTAAAGAAGTCCTAAATAAATGGAAAGGTATATACCATGTTCATTGTTCAGAACACTCAAACTGTTAAGATAACAATTCTCCCCACATTCATCTATAGATTCATTGCAGTCACAATAAAAATTCTAGCAGGCTTTTTTAAAATGCAGAAAGTGACAAGCTCATTATAAAATTTTTATGAAAATGGAGTGCCTGGGTGGCTCAATTGGTTGAGCATCTGACTCTTGATTTCGGCTCAGGTCACGATCTCAGGGTTTTGGGATCAAGCCTCCTGTTGGGGTCTGTGCTGAGCATGGAGCCTGCTTGAGAGTCTCTCCCTCCCTCTCTCTGCTCCTCTCCTGCTCTAAAATAAAAATAAAATAAAATAAAAAATAAAGGGATAAAACTTTTATGAAAATATAAAGCACCTAGAATAACCAAAACTATTTTCAAAGGGAAGGCAAAATTGGAAGACTCTACCTGATTTCAAGATTTACTATAAACCCATCACAGACCAGATGGTTCATTACTAATGAAATAATAGACACATACATCAATAGAGCATTAAAATAGGAGAGTGTAGAAAGACACACACATATTTGGTCAGTTGATTTTTGCCAGACTTTCTTGGTCAGTTGATTTTTGGCTGAGTTTCCAAGGCAATTCAGTGGAGAAGGAAAGCCTTTTTCATAACTGATATAGGATCAGGGCACCTGGGTGGCTCAGTTGGTTCAGTGTCTGACTTTGGCTCAGGTCATGATCACATGGTTTATGAGTTTGAGCCCTGTATCCGGCTCTGTGCGGACAGCTCAGAGCGTGGATCCTGCTCTGTGTCTCCCTCTCTCTCTGCCCCTCCTCTGCTTACACGCTGTCTCTCTCTCTCTCTCTCTCTCTCTCAAAAATAAATTTCAAAAAATTTTAAAAAACAGGTTAAAAAAACCATATAGGATCACCTGATTACCTGCATGGAAGAAAGTGAATATTGACTCTTCTTCACAATATCCACGGGAATTAACTCCAAAGGGATCATAAACCTGAATGTAATACCTGAAACTATAAAACTCCTAGAAAAAACATGGCCAATCTGTGTGACCTTAGGATGGATAAAGATTTCTTATATAGGACACCAAAAACATGATCCATAAGAGAAAAAAATTGGTAAACTGGACTTTAAAATAAAAAAAAAAACAAACTTTTCCTCTTCAAAAGATATCGTTAAGCTGCACAGCAGAGGCAACCACCAACAAAAAGACAACCTACCAAATGGAAGAAGGTATTTACAAATGACATATCCAAAAAAGGATTAGTATCCAAAATACATAAAGAACTTACACAATTCAACACCAAAAAAAAAAAAAACCAAACCAAAAATCTGATTAAAAATGGGTAGAAGATGTGAATAGACATTTCTTCAAAGACATACAGATGGACATACAGACACAAGAACAGATACTCAACGTCACTCATCATCAGGGAAATGCAAATCAAAACTATCATGAGCGATCACCTCACACCTGTCAGAATGGCTGAAATCAACAACACAAGGAACAACACGGGGTGCCTGTGGCTCAGTCGGTTGAGTGTCTGACTTTGGCTCAGGTCACGATCTCACAGTTCCTGAGTTCAAGTGCCACATCGGGCTCTCTGTTGTCGGTGCAGAGCCCGCTTTGAATCCTCTGTCCGCCCCCCTCTCTGCAGCTCCCCCACTCATGCTCTCTCAAAAATGAACGTTAAAAAAAAGAAGAAGAGACGTGTTGGCAAGCATGTGGAAAAAGAACCCTCTTGCACTGTTGGTGGGAACGTAAACTGATGCAGCCGCTGTGTTAGGCAGCATGCAAGCGCCTCAAAAGAAAGCAAAAACACAACTACCCTATGATCCAATAATGGCACTGCTGGGCATTCCCCCCAGAGAATACAGAAGCACTAACTCAAAGGGGTACGTGCACCCCTGTGTTGCTCGCAGCATTGTTTACAACAGCCAATTTAGGGAAGCAGCTCAAGGGTGCAGCAAGAGATGAACGGATGAAGAAAATGCGGTACATACGTACAAAGGAATATCACTCGGCCATCAAAAGAATGAAATCTTGCCATTTGCAACCACGTAGATGGAGCGAGCGTATTAAATGAAAGAAGCCAGAGAAAGACAAATACCGTATGATTTCACTCCTATGTGGAGCTTCAGAAATAAAACAAAGGAGCCGGAGGGGGCGAGGGGGACGAAAAGAGAGAAAGAGGGAGACAAACCAAAAAACAGACTCTTAACTATAGGAACAAACACACGGTTACCAGAGGGGAGGTGGGTGAGGGGTGTGAAACAGGTGACAGGGATTAAGAGGTCACTTACCCTTGATGAGCACTGAGTACGGAATTGTCGAATCGCTATTTTATACACCTGCAGCTCATACAACACTACACTGTGCCAATATTAACTACGCTGGGTTGTTTTTTTTTAAACCCAGTATTAAAAAAGGATGATATCACTAAACACATACAAAGGCAAGTCAGAATGAGAGAAAATATTCACAACACGTTATCAGACAAAGGAGTTTTATCAACAATGTAGAAACAACTCTAACAACTCAGTAGGTCAAATATCCCAATGAGAAAATGGCGGAAATATTTGCGAACGCTTCACCCAAGAGGACATCCAGATGACCCGTAAGCGCATAAGAGGATGCCCCATGTCACTGGTCACCAGAAATGCCGTCAGAATTGGAAATGCCAACTCCAGGCAGGAGGCGGCACCACGCACCCGTTAGAAAGGCTGGAACAACAGCGAACCCGGGCCGAGCGAGCTTTGGCGAGTATGGACAACACCCGCAGCTCTCAGGTACCACAGCGGGGAGCAGAGACGGGGCAACCACTTGGGAAACACTTAGTCGGTTCTTCCGAAAGTGAAGCATACATCCGCCATATCACCCAGCTGTTCCACTCACAGCCACTTACCCAAGAGGAACAAAAAATACGACCACACAGGCTTGTGCACAAATATTTCCAGCAGCTTGAGAAACATACACGCTTGTCACTTGACGCAGCTGAGTTCCGGTTAGTTGGTTACACAGCATAAGCCAACTACTGACCAACAGAGAAGGGTTCCCCTGGCAGCCAGAGCCGGGACACGGCTGGAATGAGAGTGGAAGGGTGGGAAGGAGGCCGTGGGGACAAAGGGAGAAGGGACAGTGGCCTGAGCAGAAAGGAGGGCTGTGGGCAAGTGGCTGGATACAGGCAGGACTGAGGAGGTACACCTGCCCGACAGCGTATAGAGGCAGGACAGGAGGGCGTCATCGGGAGTGACAGGCAGACCAGACCCCTGATCTCCTCCCTGAGCGTCCAGGGCAGAGCTGGCCCTCGGCCCTGGGACGAGGCTGGGTTCCAGCCAGGAGCTGGAGCTCAGGGACCAGGCCGGCCGGGCTGCTTCACCTCCCTGTGCCTCCTCAGTTTTCTCATCCTTAAAATGGGGACAACACCACCTCTTGGGGGTGCTGTGGTGATTAGATGGGGGCACGCCCAACAAGTGCTCAACTGACACCGGCTACTGTTAGCTGAGGTCAGGAAGAGCCTGGAAGATGAGGAAATGAGGTGTTCTGGCCAGTTTGGGGGGGGGGGTCGTCTGTAAGGAACAGGGGAAATGAAAGCGAGAAGAAATGAGGTCGACACTTAGAGCCAGAAAGATCCTTGACTTTTTGAAAAATGTTTATTGTGGGGGGGGGGGGGGGAAGAACAGGGGAGGGGCAGAGAGAGAGGGAGAGAGAGCATCTCTCCCTCCATGCTGTCAGCACAGAGCCCGACTTGAGACTCGAACCCATGAACTGAGATCGTAACCTGAACTGAGACCAAGAGTTGGGCGCTTAACCGACGGAGCCATCCAGGCACCCCCAGTTTGACCCAGAGAGCTGGGCTCTTCCCAGAAGAGCAGGGAGGCAGGGGGCACCTAGCAGTTGCTGACCTATAGGAGGGTGGGGGTGGCCCAGATACTCCCCAGGGGGCACCAGCCAGACCCCAACCGTGTGGAGGCCTTGTTAGAGGCTCTTGGGATTGCCAGTGCCCCCACCCCAGCCAAGGGCTGTTTCTGGAAGAACCGAGGCCCCAACCACAAAGAGAACACAGGAGAAAATGGGAAGTTGGCTTTGCTAAGGGGGAGCTGGCTGACTGAACTCAAATCCACGCCCCGCCCCCCATCGCAAACCACCTTGTGCTCATGGGACCTTGTGCGCATGGGATACACGGAGGCGGCCAACCAACCACTCAATCCCGCCCTCCTATCGAGTACCTACTACGGACCAGCGCTGTAGGCCCGGAGACACGGTTCTGCACACAAATCCTACCCAAGCACCATGATTTCAGCAGGTCCGCGTGCCTGGGGCGGGGGGGGGGGGGGCTGCCGCGTGGGTGGAGCTCTGCAGGTTAAGACGTCGCAGCCAACGCTAAGGGCAGTGCGGGGAACAGCGGCCAGCGTCGCCGCGCATTTTTACGAGGTGCGGAGGTGCGGGGCCGCGGCTCGCAGACCGCTCGCCTGCACGAACACGGAGCTGGCGCAGCAAACGCGGCTGCGCCCCACCGCCCCCCCCCCGCCCCCGAGGGCCCCCGACAAACCCTCCACGCCTCAGGCGCCTCATCTGTGCCACGAGCACTGCAAAGTCACAACCGTGGACCTGCGGCCAGCTCTGTGCGTGCCTCGCCGGCCATCGTCAGGTGCCCTACCGCACAGGTGGGACGAGGGAGGCCGACGGCGGGGACCCGCAGCCCCGGCCGGACGCAGACGCATTCCGGGGGCCGGGGCCGCGTCGAGGCCGGCCGGCACCGCCCCGGTTATCCTAACAAAACCCGCAGCTTTCCGGGGGGGGCCCGCCGGGGCGAATACCTGGCCCGATGGCGCGGAGATAGGGCTGCGGAGTAAATCGATCAGCCGGCGGGGCTGCTGGGCCCGCGGCCTCGGGTTCTCGGGTTCTCGACACCCGAGCCTCCTAGGACATTCCAGCCGCTCCGAGGGCGGGGGCGGGGCGGCGCCGGGGGTCCGGCTGCGCTGGGAGCCAGGGGCGCCCCCCACCCCGGGCCCAGCGCCAGCCTGGGGCTCCCGGGGGCGGGGGGCGGGGGGGCGTCGGAGTTCCGGAACGAGCTTCCCCCGGCCCCGTCCTTGTCCGCCCGTCTCTGCTCCGCCCCGCACCCCGTCCCGTGGCGCCCGCCTCCGTGGGGTCTCTTCCCTCCGCGTGTCCCTCCCCGCCCAGGGCCCCCTGCCCTCCCTCTAAGGACTTCGGCCTGGCCCGAGGGGTGCGCGCTCACCAGGGGAAGGAGGGGCGCGGCGAGGAGAGTGGAAAATGCGCCCCCCCAATCGCCCCACTCGGGGCACCTGCTGCCCGCCCTCCCGCAGGGGCGCCCAAGGGGCTGCAAGGGGGCACCGCCTGAGTTGCCAGAACTTTCCGCGGCAGCCTCGCGGTCTCCCCGGTTCTGGGCCGGGGTGGGGGGAGATCCCAGGGCGGGGTCGGGGACGCGGGCCCGCCCCGCCCCCCGCCGCGGCGCCGGGACCCCGGGAGCCCTCACCTGCGTCCATGGCGCGCCCCGCCGGCTGCCCGCGCCCCGCCTCCCGCCGCCGTCGGGCCGGGCTCGCCTGGCGCCGCGGGCTCGGGTTTCCTGCTGGCGGCCGCGCGGCCGGTTAATGATTGACCGCCCTGATGGCCGGCGGCTGCGTCCGCAGGTGGCCCCGCGCGCCGAGCGGGGGTGGGGGGGCGGCAGCGGGGAGGGGCCGGGGTCCCCGCGAGTGCCCCCCCCCCGCCCCCAAGTGCAGGAGGCCGGCGGGACCGCAGGGCCCACGAGCGCCAGGGAATCGCGGCTGCCCGACCTGCCTTTTCATCTTTCCCAGCAAGAAATGCCCGAAATGCAGAGTTTTCACGTGAAATCCCGAGTTTTCAAACAACGTGTGCGCGACTTCTAGCCCCGAAGCTTGCCAGCCCGGGGAACCCGAAGGCGGGCTGCCCGGCAAAGCCAGACGGCTTTTTCAGTTCCTAGCTGCGCTCCCCAGGGCGACGGGAAGGTCCCCGGGGAACGAGGAGGAGGAAGGCGCCCCCGAGGCCGGCAGCCCTGGGGACCGTGCGCTGCGATGGGGGGGAGGGGGTGGTAGCCCGGGGTGGGGGGGGTGCGGCCTGAGTTTTACACCCACAGGTGGAAAGGACAGGAAACCTTGGTGGGTGCCGGCAACAAGGGGTGCGTCGTTTTTAGGGGATTTTTAAAAAAAAATCTTTCTTATTTCTGTTTTTTTAGAAAGAGGAGACAGAACCTGAAGCAGGCTCCAGGCCCGGAGCTGTCAGCACAGAGCCCCGATGCTGGACTCCAGCCACCAACGGTGAGATCATGACCTAACCCGAAGTCAGATACTTAACCGACTGAGCCACCCAGGTGCCCCCCTTGGAAGAAGATTTAAAGACAGAATGACTGGAAGTTGGTCTGCTTTTGATGAGTAGTGACAGGAATTCTAAACGACGTCAGTGACAAAATGCTCCCGCTGGGGGGAAAATGGTCTGTTGGTCTAAGTTCTGGACGTTCGCTGTGGTTATTGCTGGCTCAGAGAAAGCCAGTGGATGGGCCTTCACCCTCCTGGCAGAAGACTAGAATCCTCTCCTGGGAATATGACCCGAGCAAGAGAAAAGATACACAAATACCAGGGTTCCTCCATGAAAATACTCAGCGAAGTATTACCACCCCCCCCAACACACACAGAATTTCCAACCATCTCGCTAGTCCCCTGCCCTTAGATACCATCAGAGAGAGGAGGGCCACTCACTGAGAAAAGCAGGTTCACCTGAGACAGACACAGATAAACAAATGGAAGAAACTGGGTAAACAGATGGTGTGGAGAGAAGAAAACTTTAAAAAAACTCTCTTCGGGGGGGCGTCTGGGTGGCTCAGTCGGTTCAGCACCCGACTTCGGCTCAGGTCATGATCTCACGGTTCGTGAGTTCCAGCCCCGCGTCGGGCTCTGTGCTGACAGCTCGGAGCCTGGAGCCTGCCTCGGATTCTGTGTCTCCCTCTCTCTCTGCCCCTCCCCTGCTCATGATCTGTGTCTCTCTCTCAATAATAAATAAACGTTAAAAAAAAAAAACCAACCCAACAACCTCCCTTCGGTATCCTCAGAGAAGACAATCACGAAATAAGAACAAGACGCTATCAAAACAACACTCATTAAACAAAACAAAAATGTTCTTGAGAAAAGCTGACATCACGGGGGCGCCTGGGTGGCTCAGTTGTTTAAGCATCCGACTCTTGATTTCTGCTCAGGTCATGATCTCAGGGTTGTGGGATTGAGCCCCAAGCCCGGCTCTGTGCTGACAGCACGGAGCCTGCTTGGGATGCTCTCTCTCGGCTTCCCCCCACCCCCCAACTTGCACGCTAAATAAATAAATAAACTTTAAAAAAAAAGGTTGACATCAGAAATAAAACACTGAGGGAATTGATTCCGGGAGAAGCAATATGACATCAGACTGAAACACGGATCTACACAAAGACATGTCGAAACGGAAAACTGCAGAGTACAACAAAAAATTTCCTTAGTCTTAATGGTGCTGAAAGGTAACTAAGGCAAAAAAAAAAGAAAAAAAAAAGAAAAAAAAAGCAACGTACCAAATGTTGCCAGCACTTTTAGTGAGCTCTATGCCCACTATGAGGCTTGAACTCGCAACCCTGACGTCAAGCCTTATATGCCGTACCCATGGAGCCAGCTAGGCGCCCCTGTCTTTGGCACGTTTGAAAGTAAATTGTAAAAAAAAAAAAAAAATAAGTAAATTGTACAACCGCGAAAGTAACAGCACAAAGGATGGGCAGGGGGGAGGGAAGATGTGGGTCTATGTATGGAGAAAGCAGACGCTACACTACATTTAAAGAGTAGTGTGTTCACAAAGCTGTCCTTACTATACCCGGCACCCAGATCTCGGTTTCTAAATAGTATCCTCCCATAAAAGAACCGAGGACCCTTTGGACAGAAGGGGTGGATCCCAGGTCAGGGGCAGGGAAAACCGTAGATGAGCCCGGAGTGTGTCGTGATACAAGAAGGTAACAGTGTGCTTTAAAAAGGGGGACGGGCACAGGAACAAACATAAAACTGGTGTGTGTGGCCAAAAGTGGAATAGCCTGAGTAACAAAATAACGACGCCATTGTCATATGACCCGAGAATAAAATACCCATAAGCCCCTGCTGATATAAATGACTGAACGAATACATAAATGGGAGCGAAGAGGCAATTCTCTTTTCACAGCAGAACCTAATAGCAGAAGGAATGTGGGAAATAGAAAATCACCGTTAGAATATCGCAGTAACAGGGGCACCTGGGTGACTCAGTCAGTCGAGCGTCGGACTCTTGATTTCGGCTCAGGTCACGATCTTCCGGTCCGTGAGTTCAAGCCTCGCATCGGGCATGGAGCTCGCCAACGGTTCCACCTTCTTAGGGAGGACTCTTTCTACCCAGAGCCATCGGTATGGTGGTTTACTCAGGTTCACTAAGGGGCGGTCCCTTCAGGCTCCAGCAGTAGGCACAGGGCCATTTCCGGAAACCAGCGGCTGTTTGGGGGGCTGTGGCTTTGACTCCCACCTCCAAGGCACCATCTGGTCCTGACCCCTTCGTGGGCAACTCGGTTTCAACCGCTGGCTACGAGGACCTTCTTCACTCAGGGGCCTGGCCTATCATATTTCCCTTTCTCGTCTTGGAAGGGAGAGGGTATGCGTGTCTCGGCGTTTGGAAGGTGCGCGAGTGTGGGTAGGGGTTGGGTTGACTTGCTGCGCCTACCAGCTCGGCTATCTGGACTGGAAGCCATGGGCAAGCCATGTGATCTCTCTGCTTCTCAACTTCCCCGTTAGGAAAATGGGAGCATAACGGTACCCACATCATAGGGCTGATGTGAGGCTTTACTGTTGTTACTTAAGATTCGGAGCCAAATCTTGTTTATCATCCTACCGTGTAGCCATAGCCACAAGAGGCCAGAGAGCCGACATGGGGATACAAAACCGCTGCTTTCCCCGCGTGAGGGGTGATGGGTGATTCTAGTTTTGTGTGTGTGTGTGTGTGTGTGTTTTCTGCAACAAGCATGGGTTACTTCTGTGATTAGGAAAATGGCAATAAACGCTACTTAAAGCATTGACACCCGGTCAGCTTTAAGTGCCGAGTGCCCACCTGTGTTCAATAAAAGCTTAAAGACGTGCTTGGCATGAACTGACATTTTTGCAGGCGACTGGGTGGGCCGAGGGGGTGGGGAAGGAGGGCGGCCTTGGAGAGCAGGGGGCTGGGGGGGGGGGTGGTGAGGACAGGAGCTGAGAACCCCAGAGGATTGTCACCGTTCATTTTTACCAGGCCCGCCTCGCTGCTGAGAAACCCAAAGCCTCCTCGGCCCCGAGCCCCGCTCAGCAGCAACAGTTTACCATGCCCAGCAGAGGCTCGGCCAGGGCCCTGCCCTCCCGGGGCTTCTGCTCTCCAGACGAGCCTCAAGCAAGCGACTGCAGAATCTACTGCCCCCCAGGAAAAGTGCCCAGGCCATTAATGACCTGGATGAGGCTCGCCTGGTCCAGCTTGGGGCGGGGCCAGAGTGTAACCTTGGGGAAGGGGTGCTGGGAAGAGTCAGCCCTGCAAAGGGTAGGATTGGGCAGCGGGGAGGAAAGGTCCAGGCCCGGGGCTTGGTGGGAGCCTGAGTGAGAGTCAGACGAGAAGTGGTTGGGGACCGGCCGGTTTGCAGGTAAGAGACACGCTCTCTCTGCTGTTCCAAGAACTGGTTAGCCTCGGAAGGGCAGTCTCTCCCGGGGCCTATAGGGCCCCAAAGGCCAGAGCGTCAAGGGTACAAAAAATAAGAAAATACAGTTAATATAATTGGCCCCATGATGAACGGATTGCCGAAGAGACAAATACAGAATTGAAGAAAACCCAGAACAGGCCCCTCCTCTGGGTCAGACCCCAGCCCTTTGTGAGCTTTCTGGCATCACGGCCTCACTGATGTGTTTCCACCCCCCGCGGGACTGCGGCCTCGTGGGCCACTCTGTCCCGCCCAGCAGACTGCAGAGACCTTCCCCTGCACGGGTCCTCAGGGGAGCGCAGGCCCCGGGGAGGACAGGAGCAGCCAGAGTGATGACAAGTGGCAGCTCCCAGGACGTCGCGGCTGCCCTCGTGACCTGCGCCCACGCGGCTTCTCCCCGCTCTTCTGGTCTGAGTAGACCGATCCGGCCCTAGCCCAGGACCCCCAAAGCACGCCACCCACGGACCCTAACAAAGGCAGGTGACCAGGTCCTGCCTGTCTGCACTCTGCCTTGACCTCCTTGGGTGGCCCCTGGAGACGGTGATGTGTATTTCCTCCAGGACCTGTGCGTAAGTCAATGTCTCTGCTTCAATTTCTCTGTGGTCTGTTGAAACTCTGCTCACCATTCAGCAGTCCCTCCCCGCCCCCCCCAGCCCACCTCCATCCCTCCCGCCCCACCGTGCTCCACTTACCAAATGTTAATTTTAACAAGTCATAACGTTTCCCTGTTTGGGAACAGAGGAAATGCAAAGTGATCACAGAACCGCCAGAGGTCACTCAGCAGAGCCCAAGGGCTGGCCCCTCTCTCAGCCCAGAGTGCGGCTCCGGACCCCATATGCTCACTGTTAGCAGGTGAGTGGTCCTCCTGACTTTAGCTCCTGTGTAAGGTCCTTCCTCTCAGTGAGGAGGTGGCTTTCTCCTGTCCCTGCATTGGCTTCAGTCTGTCCAAGTCCCAGAGCTCAGGAGGCCCAAGTCCCCTTTGCACCCCTACCCTCTGACCAGCAGAAGCTGCCTGCAGCCCCTCCTGAGATGGGTTGGTACTTAAAAAAAATTTTTTTAACGTTTATTTATTTTTGAGACAGAGACAGAGCATGAACGGGGGAGGGACAGAGAGAGAGAGAGGGAGACACAGAATCCCAAGCAGGCTCCAGGCTCTGAGCTGTCAGCACAGAGCCCGAAGCGGGGCTTGAACTCACCAACAGTGAGATCATGACCTGAGCCGAAGTCGGACACTTAACCGACCGAGCCACCCAGCCAACCCGGCTAGTACGTTTGAAGTTACCTAAACAGCGACTTTGCCTGGTGTAGTCTTTGTGGCTTCATACCTCATTGTCATCAAATACTCATGATGGGGCTCACGCTGCATGGGGAGCCGGACCTGTAAAGAGAGTCTTGATCCCTTGCGGAAACAGACCATTTGAGCTCATCAGAGTTTGTCTTCTCTGCGCCAGGCACTAGGGGGACAGGGGTACCCAGTCTGCTTCCTTGGCTCACAGCCTGCCTAGTGCAGGCGTCTAAAAAGTCATCGTTGTCACCAAGTGCTGGGGAGGTTAAGGAGACTTGGTGGGGAGCCGCTGAAGACGGGGGTTGGGGGAGGAGCGACGCGATCGGAGGAATTTTAGGAAACTCTGGCCGGTGTGGAGCGCGGGGCGAGGGAGGCTGTGCGCCGGCGCGGACGCTGGATAGGAGCAGAATCCGTACCGCGTTCTCGGGGTGACAGCTCACGAGGCCGTAAAGTCGGTGTTTCCCACCCTGGCCACGCGGCTCGGGAGGCTGACTTGCCGGCCCTGGCTTTCCCCTTGACCCCACCCGGCCTGCAGTCTCGGGAGATCATTCCCGAAGCCCCTAGGCACCTGAGGCGCAGACGGAGGGAACTTCCCGGCCCACCGCCTCTGATGCTTTGGCCGCTCCGCGACTGGAATCTCCTACAGCCAAACGCGGTACTTGGCGGCTTTCGTCCTTCGCCGCAAACCGGCTGCGCGAGAGACTCCGGCGGACGCCGCCGAAGGTCAGCGGGCCTCCGTTTCCCCGGCAACAGTGGGCGGCCCGCCTGACGCATGCGCGGCCGCCCTCCGCTGCCTTGGACTACAACTCCCGCCGTGCTCGGCGCGCTCCCGTCCCCGGGCTCCCGGAAGTGGAGCCCGGGGGGGCGTCTCCGACCTTCGAGCGGGGGCGAGCGGACGGGCTGGTTCCGGGAGGCGCCGGGAGCGAGGACCCCGATGCCGGCCAGCGGAGCCCGCGATGGCTTCCGCTGGAGGCGGCGACTGCGAGGGCGCCGCGCCGGAGGCGGACCGCCCTCACCAGCGGCCCTTCCTGATCGGGGTGAGCGGCGGCACCGCGAGCGGGAAGGTAAGGGGCTGAGCGGCCCGGCGGGGCCTGCGTGCAGCTCGATCCCCGGCCCCCTGAGACTCCGGGCGGCCCGTTGCGGCCTCTAGCCAGAGAAGAGACCCCAGCTCCGGCTGCCAAGGCGCCCCCCTCTAGGGTGTGGGCGGAGCGGGGGGCGGAGGGGCGCGGGGCTGCGGCCGTGGTGGGCGGGCGGGCGGGGCGGGGGGCGCTTGCCCTCGGGCCCCCACCCCCACAGCCTTCCCGCCGGCCTGGTTCCTCTGGGGCCCCCAGTGCGTGCTGCCCCTGCCAGTGCCCCGCGGCCCTACCCGAGCCCAGCCCCACCTGTCGCCGGCCTGCTGGGCAGTCCGTGGGGGCTGGCGGGTCGGTGTCCCCAGAAGCCAGCTCCCTGCAGAAACGGCCGGGAAAGGGCCGCCCCGTGGCGGGAGGAGCGGGTCCAGGCGGGAATCCTGTTTGTGTATTCCCAGTCCACTGTGTGTGAGAAGATCATGGAGCTGCTGGGCCAGAACGAAGTGGACCACCGGCAGCGGAAGCTGGTCATCCTGAGCCAAGATAGGTTCTACAAGGTCCTGACTGCAGAGCAGAAAGCCAAGGCATTGAAGGGCCAGTACAATTTCGACCACCCAGGTGCAGCGCGAGACCCTGAGGGGAGCAGGGGAGGACAGGCCAAGGGGTCTGGGCTCCAGGGTCCGACGGGGATGCAGAGAGGCCCGAGTGCTTCCATGGAATTTGCCTGGCCCCCTGGGCCCCGAGCGGCCCCCCAGGCGTTCCCGGCTTCCTTGGTTGGCGCCGGCCAGGAAGTCGTCTCGTCTCGGCGGAGGGGGAGAAATCCATGCACCCCTCCAGCTGTTTGGGGTCCTTTGTGCACAGCGTTTTACATTTCCCCACCTGCCCTGGGGCCAAAGTCCTTGAGAGGCCAGCAGGGGAAGCAGTGGGTAAACCAGAGGGCGGACTCTGGTCTGATCTGGTCTGGTCAGGGGACAGGTGGAAATGGGGTAGATGAGGGGAGAGAGCCAGCCTGCCCTTGCCTGCCACTGCTAGGAGATTTCACCCTGTGGCTGGCACCCATCTTTCTTTCTTGGGGGTCACGTGGGAGGAAGGCCTGAGGAGTGTCCATCGGTGGTTATTTCTCAGAAACGGAAGCAGATGGGGGCGCCTGGGTGGCTCAGTCGGTTAGGCGTCCGCCTTCGGCTCAGGTCACGATCTCACGGTTTGTGGGTTCGAGCCCCACGTCGGGCTCTGTGCTGACAGCTCAGAGCCTCGAGCCTGCTTGGGATTCTGTGTCTCCCTCTTTCTCTACTCTTCCCCCACTCAAGCTCTGTCTCTCAAAATAAATAAACATTAAAAAAAAAATAGTAGATTTCTAACCCACCTACCTCCCTGGGCTGGCCACTCAGGAAATCGCTGGGTGCAAACTTCTGTGTGGGACACGAGCCTGGGCAGCGGCCCCGTAAACGTAGTCTGCAGGGGCGGCTCCCAGTCCAAAATGTTCCTGGGGGTCGTGGCTGGCCGACCCCGAGGCAGAGGAAGTCGCTCCGTCCCCGGCACAAGGGCACCTGGATAGTCTTGCCTTTTGTTCTATCCCCCGCAGATGCTTTTGATAACGATTTGATGCACAGGACTCTGAAAAACATCGTGGAGGGCAAAACCGTCGAGGTCCCAACCTATGATTTTGTGACCCACTCCAGGTGAGCAGTGGTTCCAGGGAGAGGGACCGTGTGCGGGGGGGGGGCGGGGGCGGCTAGCGCGTCCCCGCCGGGGCGTCCACAGACTGACCTGCGGCAGCCTTGCCCTGTGGTCTCTCTGCACACCCACCCCTCCCCCGCTGTGATCTGTCCCCCTCCACGCCGACTGGGCCCGGGCCCCCCAGACCCCGGATCGCCAGCAGGGCCCATCTCTGGGTCTCACCTCACAGGTTACCGGAGACCACGGTGGTCTACCCTGCAGATGTGGTCCTGTTTGAGGGCATCTTGGTGTTCTACAGCCAGGAGGTCCGCGACATGTTTCACCTGCGTCTCTTCGTGGACACGGACTCGGACGTCAGGCTGTCGAGAAGAGGTGAGGCGGACGCGGGCCTCTCTGCCCCTGGCCGAGGCAGGCCGCCGGTCCTCACCGCCCTCCTCTTCTTGCCCCAGTTCTCCGGGACGTGCACCGCGGGAGGGATCTGGAGCAGATTCTGACCCAGTACACCACCTTCGTGAAGCCGGCCTTCGAGGAGTTCTGCCTGCCGGTACCTCTCGCCTACTCGGGACCCTCCTTTTCTCCCTTTTCGAGAGGGACCCCTGGCACCCTGTTCCGTGAGAGCTGAATCGTGGGTGCACAGGGTCCGATTTACGAATGGAGAGATTAGCCCACTGCACCTCGTTCCCAGGCTGTTCCCAGGCCGGTCCCAGCTCTCGAAGCGTCTTTTGCGTTATCACTTTCTCTGCCTCGAAAAGCCCCTCGTCCCCCACGTCCACGCGGCTCACCTCCTCTCTGCTGCGGGCCTTGACTCACCGCACGTGCTCACCCCAGGAACCCCCTGCTCCCCCTTCTCCAGGCACCTCTGGTCTCACACTCCCTGCTTTGCTGGCCCCTCTCAGAACGGGAAACGCCACGAAGGCAGGGACGTGTTTGTTCGCGGCCCAAACGGACACAGATCTGGCACACCGTAGGCACTTCGTCCCCCTGTCCCTGCCGCGTGTTTCTCCAGGCTGCACGTGGCTGGCTCTCCAGGTCCAGGTGGCCTGCGGGGAGGCCTTGACTGTTGCACGGCCATCTGTCGTGTCCTCCACCTTCCGTCCTAACTAGATAGGGTTTCCAGGTGCTTCTCAGGGGAAACTTAATATTTTGCTTCTTAAAAGTGAGATACGGCACAAAGGCCCTCGAACGTGGCTTCCTGCTTCGGTTAAGTTGGACAAACGAATTCCCTCTCCCGTTGCTTGAAGAGAACGTTTTTTATCTCACGTTCACGTTTCCTGAAGCGTCCGGAGAATGGTTAGAGAAGTAAATGGTTATATCCTGTTATTCACAGGAAGATGTTTGGCAAAATAGGTGGTTTACGGTAAAACTCCGGGTGCCCGGTCTGACGGTGACCCTGCGTGGACCGCCCTTGAACTTGCCACTCGTTTTACTCACAGCCTCACACCGAGTCCAGCCTGGGTGGCCGTGTCCCTCCCCCACCCCCCGGGAGCACGACCTTTCTCAGCTCCGCCTTGGGTTCCATCCCTCCTGCCCCTCGCCGTCCCCTCGTCTGCACCCCACCAGTGAGCAAACCTTGTGGAACCAGCCTGGCCCCCTGTTGTCACGTCCTCGGTGGGTCCCCACCGCCGGCCCGTGTGGCTCATCTCTTGTGACGTGCCCTGTTGGTCCGTATCGACACGCCTGCAACATTGCACACTCCGCGGGTCGGTCCCTCAGCCCCGACCCGTTTCTCTTTGCTCTCCCTCTGCTTTGCCTGATTCACGCGTGTCCCCCTCAGTGGCATCTAGTTGGGGTCGCTCCTCGGTGGCCCTGTGCCTCCTGTGTATCTGTCTCCCTGCCCGTACCCAGAGGGGCACCTGCTGGGGAGGGGTTAGCGAGGGAGCAGGTGCTGACGACGGCCAGGATCCAGTCTGCTGCCACTGGCCTGCTCACCGCACCGGGCCTCCTGCAGAAAGCTTCCTAGTTCCTGAGGAGGAAGGTCACGTGTTGTGGCGGGGCGCCCCGCTGCACTTGGCTCGGTGTGCTGTTTGCACAGAGAAATGTTCCCACGGTGGTGTCCACGGGAAAGCGCGAGAGACACCAGGGGAGAGACACGTCTCTTCCGGCTGCCTCCGCTTCTCCTTCTTGTTTTGCCTCTCGGGCCACTGCCTCCGGCTCCTGGCTAAGCCCTGAATCCCGGCCCCACTGTCTGCCACGACACCGGTCCCTGCCACGCCCTGGGGCTGATTGAATCTGGCCTCAAACAACTAGAAGTCACCCCGGGGGGGTGGGGGGGGGGACAGATCCTTACGAGACCCCCCTTTCTGCCTTGCAGACGAAGAAGTATGCCGACGTGATCATCCCCCGAGGGGTGGACAACATGGGTAAGAACCCGCCCCGCCTCCTCCGTCTGCCCCCCCGGAGCCCCAAAGCAGACCCTGCCCGGTCCTGGCACCGTTCCTGAGGCTGGGACGGCTGCCTGTCCGTGCACGTTAACGACACAGGTTCCAAGTATCAAAAAAGGGGTTTGACACGTCGTACACCTTAAGCTGACCCGATGCCGGTCGTCAGTTATAGCTCAGTAAAGCTGGGAAAAGATGTGTATCGACGGGGGGAGTCCCTCGTTCACAGAGAGCGGCCGACCCAGGCTCTTGGTTCACAGAAAGCCCCGCAGACCAGGCCGCCGAGTTTTACTGTGCTCACTGCCCGACCCGCGTCTGTCTGTCTGCTGAGACGCGGTGCCACCAGGCCCAGGGCCGCCGCGGGCAGGCGCGGCCCAGCGAGCCCGCGGCAGATTTTTCGCTGGCCTGGAGGCCTCGAGGGGGAACGGGCGCGGCTAAGTGCGCTCTGTCTCTGCCGCAGTGGCCATCAACCTGATTGTGCAGCACATCCAGGACATCCTGAGCGGCGACATCTGCAAGTGGCACCGAGGGTCCAACGGGCGGAGCTACAAGAGGACGTTTCCCGAGCCGGGAGACCGTCCCGCGGTGCTGACCTCCGGCAAGCGATCGCACTTGGAGTCCAGCAGCAGGCCCCACTGAGCGGCGGGGTGCCCGGCCTCCCGGGCAGGCCCCCCGCCCCCGCCCTGACAGACTGTTCGGGCTGTGTCCGGAGATGCCTGCCCCCCACCCCCCATGTGGACGCAGCTGCTGCTTCCTCTCTGCGTCTCACGGTACAGACGGGGGGGTGGGGGTGGGGGTGGAGCGCGAGGATCACGGGGTTCCTCCCTGTTGTGGGCAGACCTGCACCTGTGACACTCAGCCCCCCGGGATGGCGGCAGGCCCTCCTGCTGCCTTCACCTGCTTCCTCACGTTCAGGAAGCTTCGAGTCCGTCTTTAAGTTCCTGAGAAGCGTGCCGCAGAACGTGTGGCGAGCAAGTCACGTTATTTCGGGAGCATCGAGCAGCCCGCCTGGACGCGGTGGCTGTCCCAGTGTGTTCGACGGGAACCCACGGCGTGAGGGACTTTGTCCAGGACGATCTGGTTCCCACACAACGTGTGACCGAAACATAGGTTTGGAGAGGGAGCGTTTCCCCTTTTTACGTGTTACACGTGCGAGTGTTTTGTTTCGTTGTTATTTATTCTACCGTTAATTGTGACCTAGTGACGGAGTCTTGTGCCCCGCAGTGGGGTGCGACCCGGTCTGGCACGCACGGATGTAGGAGCCACGGAGGGGTCTCCTTCCTCCTGGCCTTGCGCCAAGGGCAGAGTCGAGGAAGGAGCCCTGGGAACAAGCTTCCCTCAGCCAGCCTCGGCCGCAGGGGACGGGCCCCGCTCCCCCGGCCCGGGCCCCGTCCCCGGCCCTGTGGGTCGGGACAGGAGGCAGGCTGGCGCCCGCCGTGTCCACACACAGTCCTACTCGGGGTCAGGCCTCCCCGCTTGCAGGAGCCTCCTGGGCCCCGCGTGCTCTGCGGACAGGCCTTCCCGGGTCGGGGCGCACCGTCCAAAGGCAGCCCGTCTCCCTGCACACACCTAGAGTCCGCGGCCGCACAGACGATGCCCGGGCTCCATGTCGTCCTGCTTTGTCTTCCCCTCCCCAGTGGCACCGTTCCTGTAAAAGCGACGCTTTGCCGTTGCCACCGGCTAAACCGTACGGGCACTTCCGGTTTCCTTCTAGCGAGTACTGTGTGTAGTGACACGGATGGGACCTCAGTTGGGCTTGGCCGAGCTCCGTGGCTGCTTTCGGAGGGGTGTGTGACAGTCTTGTCCAGGTTATTTTCTCCCCTTCTGGAGGGAGAATCAATAAATAACACCAGTTACCAATACCAATTTGTCCCTTTTTTAATTCTACACGGGAGGCAGGTTCAGGACACGGATCTGCGGGGCTGGAATACACGTCACGTGCTGCAGGTGCTGCTCGCCCACGCACCTCAGCCGAACCCCGCAGGGGCGGGGGGTTGAGAGTCGGCGGCAGTGAGGGTCCTCACTGCAGCGGCCAGAATCCCACCTCTGCTTCTTCAAAGGCTTCTCACTCGGTAGCTCGTGTGACACCACCGTGTTCAGAGCGCATCCTCAAGACCTCACCGGGGGCAGGGGCTGAGACCGCCATAGCCCAGCAGGTCCAGCGGGCGCTCGGGAGAGAGACCGGGGCCTTGGCTGGCACGACCCTCGCTCCCTTCCTGCTTCTCCTCCCGCGTGAGTCCCACACTAGCCTGGTTCGGGAGGTTCTTGGGCGTTAGTGGACCCAGAGGCCGCGTTCTTTAACGCCTGGAACGAAGAAACTTTGTTGCTCAAAACGAACTTTGCTTATCCGGGGACTGTTTGAAAAATGAAACCGCGGTAGCCCGGCCAGCCGGCCAGGCTTAGGGCTACCCTGTCACAAGAACACCCCCGTAAAAGTTCTGCCTCGCCCCGGCCCCGGCCCAGACCTTCACCGGGTTTGTGTCCTGCTAGTATTTGCGAATCAAAATGTCCCAGCTGTCCTTCCAGCGAAGGGCCTTCAGTTCGCTGGGGGAGAGTGACTTGTCCCCGTAGGTGAGCGGGCGCAGCGTGTTGAACACGTGACAGGCACAGGAGTACCACGCCACAAGCAGGGCGCTGAAGAGGCTCCTCAGGAGCTGGGTCCTGCGGGCACCAGGGCAGGGCACGGGCATGAGGGACCCTGTCACCCTCCTCACGCCCTGCCTGATGTGACGAAAGTGACCCTCGTGCACCTTCCCGAATCTTCCATCTACACCCACGATCCCACAGTAGCGTCCCACGTCCAGCGTCATCGCACCACAGCCCTCCCGAGAGGCTCTGCGGCCCCTGACCACCCGGATCCCGAGTCCGTGCCCTTTGGTCCAGCTTCCAGAACTCGGGTTTACACATCTGTGCTGTAGCTCTGTGCACCGGGCAGCCCCGCCACGGGGGTCCTTCCCCGTCTCCCACACCCGCACCTCCTCTCCCAGCCAGCCCCAGCTTCCTCCCCTGGCGTCCCTCCTGGGACCTTAGCCCGTCCCACACCACACTGAAGCCGTCACTCCGGGGCCCCGGGGAGGGCCTGTACCTGCACAGGTGGTCGCTGATGTGCTGCAAGACCACGGGGAGCAGAAGGATCTGGAAGGTGAGCGCCGGCAGGTAGTGGTACAGGAAGAGCGTCTTCTCCATCAGGAAGAAGGGGACGTAGTTCACCGCCCAGCCGCCGGCACACAGAGCCCCCGCCAGCACCCAGCGCAGCCAGGAATCTGGGGCGGGAAGGTCGCCCTGAGCCAGCGCTGCTGACTCGGGCCTCGCCCGCAAAGGCCCTGTGGGTCCCTGGAGCCGCCTGCCTCATCTTTCAGGGTGCCCACTCGCTCCTCCCCCGCCGCCTGACCCTTCCCGTGATCTCTGGGGAAAGAGCGGACTGTGTCGTAAGAACTTTCCAGTGGCTTCCTGCGGGGTCCTCACCATCCCGACCCTCTGAGCCACACCAGCCCCCGGGGTGGGCGGGGGGCAAGCCCAGCTGGTCCCCACGGTCCCCGGCTTGTCCGGGATCACCACCAGGTGGGTCAGCCTCCCGTAAGAGCCATAAGGGGCTGTGTTTGTGTGCCCGGCCGGCCTGCTGGGTCCAAGAGTCAGCGGGAAGAGTGGAGACGGGCCACACGGCTCCCGAGGCCTTTGTGGCCCCGCCCTGCCCAGGTCCTTACAGCTCTTCTGTCTCAAGATGGTTTATAGTGGTTTCTATTACTGTAAAGCACCCCTGCCCAAGAGATCGCCTGCTGGCCACTCTGTGCCATCCAGCCATGCCGGAGCGTGCAGGCACTCAGGCTGTCACGTCCTGAGGTCACAGCAAGCGCTGCCTGGTACCCACACGTCCCCGGAGAAGCCTCTGGCACAACCGGGGAAGTCAACCGCAACATTTTGTCTCTAGGGAGACAAACATTGATTTAAGTTCCTTCTATGCAGAAAATCGTCTAAGGTGCAGGATCCTGGCGAGGCCGGGCTGTCACCGGAAGTGCTGTGAATGCCCGTCAGAAACAAGCTGCACATTCGGGGCACCTGGGGGGCTCAGTCGGTTAAGCGTCTGACCGGCTCAGGGCACAATCTCACGACTCACAAGCTCGTGAGTTCGAGCCCGGCGCTTGGAGCCTGGAGCCTGGAGCCTGCTTCGGATTCTGTGTCTCCCTCTCTCCCTGCCCCTCTGCTGCTCACGCTCTCTTTTTTTAATGTTTGCTTTTGAGAAAGAGACAAAAAGAAAGAAACTGGCCGCACTAACCCTCAGGGAGGTCACAGATCTTTCTTCGGCGTCTAAGCAGGTACCAGAAGAAGAGCAGAGCGTAGACCACAGTGGCGAGGCTGGCCGAAGCCCAGATCACGACATTCCCAAGCAGGTGGATCTGAGCCTGTAAGCACACAGGGACACACCGTCGGCCATCGACCGCCCAGAGGGATAAACCCTCGAGGACGCTCGCCTGTCTGCCGGCCTTCAGCTCAAACGCTGGCACAGGCTGGGACCCCACTGCTGATGGACGTGCCTATTCCCAATGAGTCTCCCTCTGGAAAAGTGCTAAGCTCCTTGATCTGGTAGGCAGAAACCCAGCCGGGCGCGGCCGGCACTCTTACGTTATCAAGTGCCAACCCAGAGCCACAAAGGGCCAAGGACCCTGCTTCCCGGCAAGTGATGGCTCGTCCCCCGCTCCGGCGGGAACGAGAGAGGTGAGCGTTCTCAGCATGAAAATTTGGGGAATATCTGCTGGCAACCGACTGGGCGCCAGCTCCAGGGCCGTTGGTCCTACTGGGACAAGAGGGATGACACACATGGAAACGGCACTGGCAGGCTCGGCCGCTCATGCTCCGCGGAAAATACAGCTTTTGTCAGGAGAGGGGAACAGCGTTGCTCCCCCCAGAGCAGTAAAGCCTGGTTTCTGTCAAGGTGCAGACGCGTAGGACCTTACTCGTCACGTGAGGGAGGGAGCACTCTCCCGGCAGGAGCACTGACCCTGTGCTGCCGACTCGTGTAGGGAGAAAGCCCAACGTGGGCTTCTGTGCGGAGGAAGGCCCTGGAGGAAGCCAGGCTGGGTAGGACGCGGTGGCTGCTCTTAACGCCACGGGAGTCTCGAGGGACGACTGTGACGGCCGCCCACTTACGACCAGCGCGAGCACCCACTTACGCTGGTCCTGGGATGCAGCCAGTACGCGATGCTGGTGTCCAGCGTGACCCAGTCCAGTGGCGACGAGCTGTACTTGTGCTCCGAGCCGTCGCTCTTGGCCGTCAGCATTCTCCACTGCAACAAGGCCACAGGCTTGAGGCGGGCGGACAGCCAGACGCCTCACCGCGCAGGGACCTGTCCCGGTCACGGGGGCATCCCGCTCCCCCTGAGACGCGGCCCCAGAGCTCCAACCACCCTGTCTGCAGACGAGAGAACTGAACTTGGTGCTGAGAACGCTTTTAGAGACGGGAGGCCGGCTTTCTGCTTCTGACCTCTCTCGGGCCCCATCGTGTTGACCGTGGCACGCGATGACCTGACCCGGGGGGCTCAGCGTGTGCCACGCTGCTGGCTGGGCTCTGACTACTCCTGCCCCCGACGTCACAGGCCCCCCGGGCTGTCAGTGGGGCACTGGCCACTTCCAGAGACAGAGGAGCCCGCCCCACTGAGCCAGGCCCCAGGCTGACGCCGGGGAGGGAGCCGCTCTCCGGGGCGCAGTGCCGTGTGGCCGGGAGCCCGCTCCCCCACGCAGAGCCGTGGTGCGCCCACCCACCCGCCCCCACCACGTCACCTGCAGCTCCAGGAACCTGGCCAGGAAGCTCAGGTTCCTGTGGACGTCCATCTGCGTGGGCGAGTGCAATTCCACTTCTCTCTCCTTCTGCTCCTGGCCTGACAGACACACCGGACCCAGAAGAACGTGAGCGGAAGGTCGGGGAGCCCGCGACACAGCCGTCGGCGTGGTGAAAAGCGGGCCTCCCCCTCCTCAGGCCGCCCACAGCGGCTGCGTCAGACCGTGTCACTCCGCTCGGCTCTCCCCCCGCAACGGGACCAGATCTACCCACCAAATCTAGATCCTTCCCGTCAGACAGCTCAGCTCATACCGCCTTCCAGCAACACTTCAGAGTGACGGCTTCGGTTGCTCACGGCTCGGCTGAGTGGGGAGCAGCGTGGACAGCGCGTCCAGCCCCCGCCGGAACCAGAGCCCGCGGGGCCGGCGTCCTGGTAAAGGGGCGGCGACGGGTGGCCAGCAGGCCAGGCCGGACTCACTTTTGCCGTAGCGGTGTTCCTCCACGTTCCACACGGTGCTCTCGTGGTAGCCCCGCGACAGCTTCTCCCCGACGACCTCCAGCTGCCGGAACCCCCAGTCTGGGAGGTGTGCCCCGCTCAGCTGGCAAAACCAAGGGAGGCGGGGCGTGACTGGGAGGCTAGGGGCCCCGGCTCACGCCCGCCGCCCCCGCCAACCGGTCACTTTGTCTGCAGCCCCCAAGGGCGACAGCCTCTCCCCCGTCCGTGGGGCCGTCACGGCGGGATTCAGTGGTGAGAAGTTATAAAGTCCTCCCTCGTCAGTGGGCAGGAAACACGGCGAGGACCTTGGCCAGATGTGCTGCCCGCTAGGAGCCCGTTCGGCCCGAAGGATCCGTAAACCGATTTCACGAGCCCCCCACCCAGACGGGCGAGCCAGATGCGGCGCCCTCTCACCTTCAGGACCGCGGAGGTGTTCACGTGCACCAGGCGGACCTCGGACAAGATGGTCTTCCAAACCCCCGCGTCGGAGTCTCTGTTTACAATGTCCTGTGAAAGCAGACCCCGTCCGTCGTCTCGTTACGTCCCCCACTTCCTTCCACGGAACGTGAGGACCGGTCACCAGACGACACTGCCCCAGGCCGACAGGAGGGGCCAAGCTCCGGGAAGCTAAGAGGACGGCGGCCCTGACCTCGCTGCGGACACCCAAGCACGGGTGCCGGTGCCGCGGGTCCGGGACACACGCCGCCCTCCTGCAGAGTTGAGGGACCTCCGAGAGCTCCCTTCTCTGGCAAGTGCACACGTGGTCCCCGACAGGTCCTTGGAAGGGACTCCCCAGAGTGCATTACGGAAACACGAACATCACAAGAGCACTGGCCTTGTCATATCTTATCACAGCCTCAAGAAGACCCCGTGAGGCCGTGTGCTGCTGGTGAGAACCAGAGGGCCCGGGGGGCCTGGTGGGCACGGCGAGGAGGCCTGGCTGAGGAGCACGGCCCATGCCAGCCATCTTCCGGCCCTGTCCCAGCTCTGTGAGCTCCCGTGGGAAATGTGGGTGCGTGGGGCTGAAGGTGCTACCAGCAGGAGCAGGAGCAGGAGCAGGAGCAGGGGAAGGGAGGGGGGAGGAGGGGGAGGAGGGGGAGGAGGGGGGAAGCGAGGGGAAGAGGGGGAAGGAGGAGGAAAAGAATCAGCGACAGCAGGATGGCAGAAAGGGCGGTGGATAGGACCCTCAGTAGAGATTCCAGGCTGGGCTGGGCACGGAGTGTGTGCGTCCAGCGGGGACATCTGGGGGCGGGGGGAGACGAGCAGACTGCAGGCAGACAGCTCTGCCCACGGAGACGCAAAGCGGGAGACACAGCGTGCACACGAGCACTGACAGCAGCCTCGCGGCCCTGGCTTTGCCGGGACGGCCTAGGAGCGGCACCGCACCCCGTGGGATGTGCCGGTCACGCCTGCGAGAACCACAAGTGGGGCGAGGAGGCTGGTGTTCGGCGGGCAGCTGCTGCCGCCGCAAGGAAAGCCCGCCTCTCGTTAGGGAGGGCCCCCCAGCGGGTCACCACGCTCAAGGGACCGTAGCGGTGTCTGCGAGCACGTCCTTAACTCCTGCGGGCTCAAGGACCCAGCCACGGAACGCTTTCCTCCTGCCTTCTTTGCTGGACGCGCGTGCAGCCCTGGAGAGTGACTCTGTGGGGACGGCACGTGCCCCTGGAGGCTCCAAGGAAGGGCGACCACAGCGCCCGCCGCCTCAGCAAAGAGCCACCCCAAGGAACCACCCGACTGAAGGGCCAAGCAGCCCCTGGGGAAACTCTGTCGGGGGGGGGGGGGGGCGGGGGCGCTGGTTAACATCAGGCTCCCCTGGTCAAGGGATGGGGGCCGAAGCCCCAGACCCCGTGTGTTCAGTGACCTGGAGGCTGAACAAGCAACCAAGTCAGAGGGAACCTTCACCTGGAGGCCCACGTGAACCATACAGCCGGCGTGGAGCGCTGACCCACCGTTCCGTAACCTCGTCACTGCCTCAGGGGAAGTCTCTGTCCCCAAGGAAAACACCTATGACCTTATGACTAAAAGTCACTAATTTTACATCGAAATCAGAATTGTGGTTTGTTTTTTTTTTTTAAGATTTTATTTTTCAGTCGAGAGAACAAGGAGGAGAGAGAATCTTAAGCACACTCCACACTCTGTGCAGAGCCCGATGCGGGGCTGGATCCCATGACTCTGGGATCATGACCTGAGCTGAAATCCAGAGTTGGATGCTTAATCGACTGAGCCACCCGGGCGCCCCTCCAGATTTTCAAGTCATCTCTACGCCCGACGTGGGGCTCGAACTCAGGACCCTGAGATCAAGAGTCACCCGCTCCGCCGAGGGAGCCCCTGGGCGCCCCTGAATCGGAACCGTTCCAAATGGCGGTTCTGAACGGTCACGTTACAAAGGATGCAGTACTGACGGCCATTAAGCCCCGTTTCCGGTGGGGACTCACCAGTCTCCAGAGGTTCTGAGGAGGCATGGAGATGTTGTAGTCGATGTAGCAGGACACCTCCTGCGAGTGGGGGCTCAGGGGCGCCGCGACGTCGTGCCTGGAGAAGGAAACAGGCTTGCGGAGGGACTGCCTCAGGCTGCTCTGAAAAGGCGTTCACGAGGTCTTCGAGGGTCCCCGAGGACGCACCACCCTGGGGCTTGCTGATAAACGTGACACTGAGAAGGCAGCCGCCTGCCACAGTCACACCTCTGGGGGAAAGGACACGTGACGAGGGGTCTGACAGAGGCGTCGTGTCGCTGGACAAGCGCCCACGATCCCCCAGAAGCACGACAACGTGCATCCGGCAGCTCCCGGACAGCCAGGCCTCAGAAACGTCTGGGCTACGAAGAGCACTGTCGGGGGACAAGGTGCCCTCGGTGCCGGCGACCTCCAATGTCCAGAAACACCCACCACCCTCGTTCGCTGTGTCCTACTGTGCGCTGGGCACTATGGAGCAGCTGGGGACCCCACAGGGAACGGAGTCCGTCTCACACCCTGCAGAAGGCAGACCTTCACACATATGGACGCGAGAGTGCCAGGCTTGTAGGGCACCACCGATAAAACCAAAGTAGCAGGGAAAGTGCCCGGGCAACGCTCTGAGGAGGTGACGTTTCAGTGGACACGTGGACACAGCAGGCCATGGGGGCGTGAGTCCAAGGACTTTCCAGGCCGATGGAGCAAGTGTCAAGGCCCCAGGGGTGCAGCACTTGGTCGTGTGGGGACAGCAGAGGCCAGGGTGACTGCAGGGAAGGTGACCAGGGGGTCACCAGGGGCAGATCCCAGGGGGCCTGAAGCCGGGAGAAGTGGGGACGTTGAGTGTCAGGGCCACACCGTGGAATCCACTGGAGTGCTTCTGGCCAAAAGGCCGGCACTGTGTTCACAGGGCGCCGCTGTCGGGGGTGGGGGGAATAGAGGCAGAGGTCGGGGCACCGGCCCCAACAGCACAGGGATCAGGCCTGGCCTGGGCCGCAGTGAGAACGAGGACGGGAAGAAGTGGTCTTATCTGAGGAGAGGAAGGGAACACAGAGAAGGACCCAGGGGGCGGCTCAGCAACTGACTCTTTCCAGAGAGAAGCAGGCCGGAGGCCGGGAACCTGCTGTACCCCAAAGCCAAGGTCTGCAGTGTGGCCTCCGGGGGGAGGCCGGGACCCGAGGCACAATTCATGTGTCCTGGAGAGCCGTGAGATGACCCACGAAGCCGGGTGGAGGAAGAGACGGGGCCCGGGCCCATCGATGTGCGGACGGCTCGGGTCAGGTGAGGTGAGAGCTGAGAACCCACACGTAAGGACCTTTCCCAGCCCCGTTGAGCCTGCGTTTGAATCCTTCTCGAATTCACGTTTGCTTCAAGCAACCGGACTTCACATCATCCTGTGCGGGAAGCAACTCCCGTGCTCGCCCCAAACTTGTCTTTCGAAGCTCTGGGGCCTCCCGGGCTCGCACTGCTCCTTCGCGCCCACCGAGTGCAGGGTCCCGCGCGGGGCCGCCCCAGGGGAGGCAGATGCGGCTTCGCCAAACGGAGAGCCCGAGGGGGACCGAGGGGGCCGAGCAGGGACACTCACGTGTTGAGGAAGCGCGTGGTCATGCCGTGCACCAGTTGCACCACATCTCCATGCCGCACGGGCCTCGGAGGGTTGCTCACCACCAGCTGGTGCCTGCGGGGACAGAAGGCCGGCTGGGACCGAGCTCGGGCCCCTGCAGAAGCACCGCGCCCACCGGGCGGCAAGGGCTCCACATTCTCCCACCGGCGGCAATTTGTACCTTATGGGAGGTGAATTCGTAAAAATCAAAACAGAGAAGTCTGGTTAACTCTTTTCTCAGACCTCAGGCCACTTTCCAAGCTTCCTGTCGTGACCCCGCTCGCCATCACCACGCTCTGGTTGCTCTGTGTTTCTCTACAAACGGCGGAGTGGCAGACACACCTGCACCCGCCCAGAAATCGCTCGAACGGATGGAATCTGTTTTCCGCCAAGCCCTCGATGAAAGCGTACTAAGGGCCCGTCGGGTCGGCACCGTGCGTGCGGTCCACAGTCGGACATGGCCGCTGGCCTCACGTCACCGCAGTAAATGGGGAACACAGCCGCCGAGAGAGCAAGCTAAGCAGCAGCCAACGGTTGTGCCACGACGGACACGGGGAAGCCATCAGGCCACCCACAGGGAGGAGGGCGGTCCAGGCCGCCTCCCAGAGGAGCCAGCTGAGTAGGACTGTTCCGGCCAGAGGGGCGGCACGCGTGGAGCCTGCCTCACTCCAGAAACGCAGGGCCGAGGGCAGAGGTCTGGATTGCACTGGATGGGCAACAGCACAGCCTGGCTGACGGAGTGGACTGGGAGAGGGGGACAAGGGGGTCCCCCGTCTGGGAGGCCTGAGCAGGTGAATGCCCGGGGAAGGTGGGGTGGATGGTGACAGAGGAGCGTTTGGGATGCACCTGTACAGAACCCAGGGGTGGGACAGAGAGCGGCCAGTTCACGGAGGAAGGATCTACCCCCCGACTGTGGCTCATCAGCACGGAGCTGCTCTCGGAGCTCCGAGGGAGGAGGTGCACACGGCGAGGAGCCCAGGAGCCGAGCCCTGTCCCGGAGGCCCAGCACCTGCACGCACCTCCCAGGGTCCTTTACGATCCACCAGTTGTTGACGTCTTTGAAGGGGTAACAGGTCACCTGCTGCTGGTGCGAGCTGCCTCGGCCGTTCTCGTATCTGTGAAGGAACCAACACAGAAACGCGTCTGCCAGCGGGCGGCAAGCAGCCTCCTCTCCAGGTCCCTGAGAATGTCACCTAGCAGGGTGGGGGGCCGCGGGGGGGGGTGGGGAGGATGAACGTCTAAGTCTAAGCGGGGCTGGAAGACTCCGGCAGGAGGCTGTGTCCAGCGTGGAGGGCGCACAGCTGACATGACAGAGCCCGGGCCCCCTGCTCCTCAAGTCCCTCTGTTTTATACACAGAAACGACAAGGTTTATTGATAATCAGACTCTCAGAGCCCAAAGTCTTTCTGTCTCGTGTATTTCTTTCCTTTTTCCTTTTTTCCACGCCGTGGAGCCTAACGCAGGGCTTGAACTCATGACCCTGAGATCAAGAGTCAGACGCTTCATCCAGGCGCCCCCCATGAACTTCATTTACAGTGAAAGCTGGTAACAGCCAAAGTGTGAAACAAACCAAACGTGTTGCAATGTTCGAGTTGCAACGGCCACTTTCCTTACATCATGGGGTAGGTGCTCTGGTGGGAATGAAGCCAGCAGGGCACGGGTTTGCCAAAAACGTTCTTCAGAGTGACCTGGGAACCGTAGGCCACCTCCAGGGGCTGGCCCTGCGTGATCCGAGCCAGCCCTCCCTAAGACAAAAGCGAAAAGGTGGCAAGTGAGAAAGGGGGGTGCCGATCTCACCAGCCTCACTGATGGCCACACCTCCATGGGGTGGGGGGGGGGGGGACATATTCACAGTGGTGGCCGTTGTTATCACGTCACATAACTGTGATGACAGGGGACCTAATCGTAATGTCACGTTAGGTAATCGCCAACACAGCTGCTGAGGACTGGATGCTGGCTCTGGGGCCAGGCGCTCACCTACCCTTCCACAACACCCCGAAGATCCGACAGCATCTTCGGAGAAGGGCAACCCTGTCCATTCAAAAGGTGAGAAAAGTAGGAACGGGATGAGCTGACAGATTTGTGCAAACACCCAGACCAGCACTCAGGACCGGGTCCGTCTGACTGGAGTCTCCTGTCCTAACCGCCCCGACTGGCACATTTCACTATCACCGCAAAGTCAGTATGAACGAATGCCAGAGTCGAGCTCGTCCTCGGAAGCATTTGCAGCTGCCCGGAGTTTGCAGGACGTCATGATGTCCCGGGGCAGGTCACACTGAAGAGCTAACCCCTTCATGCAATAGCTCACCGTCAGCATGTGCAGTATTAATTTAAAAATACTAAAGCAGATTCCTCTTGACTGGGTTTTCCCCTAAACACTCAACGTTTATGTGAGAAAACTTTGAGTCCACCCTGTCCTCTTTTTCTAATGTTTTTATTTATTTTCGAGACAGGAGAGACAGAGCACGAGCAGGGGAGGGGCAGAGAGAGAGGGAGACACAGAATCGGAAGCAGGCTCCAGGCTCTGAGCTGTCAGCCCAGAGCCCGACGCGGGGCTCGAACCCACGATCCGCGAGATCATGACCTGAGCCGAAGTCGGGACGCTTAACTGACTGAGCCACCCAGGCGCCCTGTCCCTGTCCTCTTTCTAAGGGGGCCGTGGCACCGCGTCTTACCTCCAAGCTGGCCTGGAAGGCACTGGACATGATTTGATCGTGGGGCCCAGAGCGGTAGACCAGACTCAGGTGGACGTAAAAGAACAGCAAGTACATGGCGGCCGGGACGACCAACAGAGCTGCCGCGCGGGCCAGCAGGTGACAGAGCACAGAGACCTACACGGGACGGAGACACGTCACGTCCTGCCCCACGCAAAGGCACGCAGGTCAGCAGCAGGGCTCCGGGCTCCACGCGGCCGCCCGTGGGGGACTCACAGAAGTCTGCCTTTTGAGAAGCCTTTTCCGCCAGCCGCGCCCATCACAGCCCTCTGCCCTACCCCGGACAGCCACACGCCCCGCTCTACTTTAGCACCTACGTTTGACAGACTCCGGTCTCCTATCAGGTGCCAGGCGTGGACGCCAGCGACAGCGAGCACGAGCAGGTACGTGAAAACACCCACGTATTTGACGCTGAAAGGACACGATGAGAAGCCGTTGCGACGAGGCTCAGAAGCAGGAGGCCGCCAACGCCGCCTCAGACCCGTGGACCAAACTCACCCCACGGCACAGGAGCAGGCCACTCCGGTCAGCGTCAGCCAAAACCACCAGCTCGGAGAGAAGGGCCTGGGGTCAAAGAGGAAGCGCGAAGCTGGGGACGGGTCACCAAAGACCACCCGAAGGCCAGAGGGGGCACGTTTCTCAGACCTCTCGGGGTCGGCTGGCTGTCCCCGAGCTTCAGGACGGGAAAAACAAATGCTCGTCTCCCAAATGTCGGCCCTGCCAAAATCTCTTTTTAGCCGGGACATCTCTGCAGTTACTTTAAAGTACGCAAAAATGAGAACGTATTTCTGGAGTCAGGAAGGAGCAAAGGGCCAGTCCAGGTGACAAAAGGTAGCCAGCGGGCGGCTCTCCGAAATGAAAAGGCATCAGACCGTCTCAGGTCAACAAACCACCCCGAGCCCTTCTTTCTCACGAACTAGGAAGGGCGTGTCACATCCTGCATACCTCTGTTTTTGGGAGTTGGAGAACTTCAGGTAGGACAGCACAGCCAACAGATTAAAGAATATTAACACGGACTCCAAAAGCATTAGCCTTGACTGAGTGATGAGAGCGTTCTCTGTTGCAAAGAGGACACACGTGTCGGTTGTGATGTAGTGAGGGCAGATGTACGAAGGTTGAAGCACCCACGGGAAGGGCCCGCCCTAAAAGTCACGGCACGTGGAGGTGGGAAGTTCGGGACTGGGGGGCCGGACGGGGTGTGGTCCAGAACCACGAAGGCAGGTTCTTAGGCGAGAATCATGCCCAGCAAGACCTATGCAACCCTGGGCGAGTCGCCGAACCTGAGTCTCTATTTTTCCCATTTGCCCAAGGAATACCAACTTGGTGGGGCTGTCTGTTAGGACAGGACACTGGTTCAGGGCCTCTGTTAGAGGGGCCACTCACTCCACAAACCCTAGTTCTTTGTATTTTCTCACATGACTTCTCATCTTAGTTTTCAGTTGTCCATAAACCCGGGCCAGACTTGGCTGGAGGCGGAGGCACGACGGAGCACCCGGGAGCCCCGTCTGGGCAGCCCCACCCCCACAGAGGACTGCGCAAGTCTGAACACACGGTCCCGCCACCCTGCAGCCTGGGAGTCAGGTGACTCCCAGAGTCAAATCTGGGCGAACCGGGCACACTTCCCTCCATCCTGGGAGTAGGAGACACCACGGGGGGCGGGGGGCACATCTGGGCGCCACGCTCACACATAACAAAGGCCAGTGCTCGGTTCTTCCCTGCGCGACCCCAAAGCAGGCCGAGGCCCGGTCTTACCGATGAGCATCAGCAGGGCGGCCCCCATGGCGGCACAGTGAGAAAAACCAAGCTCCGACAGGATCTGGTAGGCCATGGGGACCGAAAGGGCCCCCGTGAGGGCGGGCAGCAGGCGCAGAGACCACACGGGCACGTTGCTGCTGTATTCTGAAAGAACAACCACACTCAGCTGAACGCACCACGCACACACCTTCATATGCTGCAGCCATGTTTTCCAACAGGGCATCGCGTTCACAGAACCGAAAATGCAAGTCTGCAAGACTAGGGGCCGTGTCAGGAACGCAGGTACAAGCTACAAATGAAAGCTCTGAAACGAGCCGCGCGCACTCAAAACCTAGCTCTCGTTACGCCTAAAAACAACGCCCGATGATTCGGGAATTGGTGCTTTCCTCATTTACAAATTTACCTCACTTTTCCCCCAAAACATTGCGGCAATGTAGAAAATTTACACGTACAGAAAAGTGACTGTCGTCCGATGCCACATATGCAACGTGCTACGTATGCCAAAAACTCAGGATGCGATAGTTACCACGACTAAACGCTAAGAGTGTTACCAGATCTTTCCGAAGTCTTCCGCTTAGACCGAACTTCCCATACCCTGGACACGTCATAAACCACGCTTGTTAATCGCTATGAAAGCCACTCTCCCTCCATTGTGATACGTACACATCAGTAAGGGCCATGAAGATGACTTTTACCTGCTCCGATTCTGTTCCACAAGAAGTTACCATCGAATCCTCCTAAATAACCTGAAACAGAAGACGAATCGGTAACTCAGCCATTCAGCAAACGGTTCTGGAGTTGCCAGACTGTGGCAGGGAATAAGGAAACAATGACAAATAATCAGAAATTTCACTTACAGGTCTGATTTCATTATTACTTTTCTTAATAAACTGCCACAATTTTATTCAGTTGTTTTTTTCCATTTTTCTTTTTTTTTTAGTGTTTATTTTTGAAAGAGAGTGAGTGGGGGAGGGGCAGAGAGAGAGAGAGAGAGAGAGGGAGGGAGAGGGAGGGAGAGAGAGGGAGAGAGGGGGAGGGAGGGGGGAGGGAGGGGGGAGGGAGAGAGGGGGAGGGAGGGGGGAGGGAGAGAGGGAGAGAGGGAGAGAGGGAGGGAGAGAGGGAGGGAGAGAGGGAGGGAGAGAGAGAGAGAGAGAGAGAGAGAGAGAGAGACAGACAGACACAAAAACACAGAATCTGAAGCAGGCTCCAGGCTCCGAGCTGTCAGCACAGAGCCCAATGTGGGGCCTGAACCCACAAACCGCCCTCGCTTAGAAGTTTTAAAAGGATACTTCTCTCGGTAACGAATCCTACCTCCCAGTGCCAGCAGCATGTGGCCAAACGGTGGTCCACTGCCATCCAAAAAGAAGATCCGCTTCATGTAAAAAGAGATGTACTGCCCATAATACACTTCATCGAAACTGAAAAGCAAACCCACGCGAGATTCAACCAGAAATCTTCAGCAAACAAAGGCGCAAGGGTAACCATATACCTGTTCCCAAACAACGTTAGAAAGTGCTCAGCAAAGGTCGGAACTTTTGCCTCAACTGCACTCCGTCCCCAAATACGGAGACACGGGCACGGCATCATCCACCAGGACAGGAGGGAAAACGCACAGAAGCACAGCCACACATACTCTGCAGGTTTGCCTAACACAGACTCTGTTTACCCCCACTGTTCCCATTGAGGGACGTGCTAGCAGGCGGCCTATTGAAAAGGCACAGAGACCTGACACTAATCCCCTCGTTCGCCACCACTTGTGTGACAAAGGGTCCAGAATCACACCTGGTAACCAAACGAAACAGGGGCAGGTGTGAAAGCAAAACACGCAGAAACCAACCGCAACAAATGCTTCAGTCAATCGGGGACATTCGATGACACTGTCGATATTGCCGTTAATTTCTTAGGCGTGCTAACGCTAATATGGTTTTTGTTCTTTAAGAGTCGTCATCTTTTAGAACTATACCGAATTACTTAACCATACTGTTTATGACTTGCTTAAAAAGATCCACCACGAGGGAGAGGTGGCTAGGAGTTGATAACTTGTTGAAGCTGGGTGTTTGGTAAGGGTCGTCATACCGTTCTCCCTACTTTTGTGTACGTCCAACGTTTTCGGCCACGAAAAGTTAAACAGAAAGTACACAGGTATTAACCAGAGAGGGGATAGCGCTGCGATAACAGCGGTCACGTCCCGTTTTATAATAAAAGATGCTCTCTTAAGGTCAGTGACGACTCACTTCTGAATTCATCAATCCTCCTCCCTCCACCCTTGATTTTAAGTGGTTACCTAAGCTGTGGCACCTGTTTCATGGGCCAGGTTTCACCTGCTAGAAAACTACGGGTCAAGACGTGATAGGCAGACTCAGCAGGGGCCGTCCCGGGGACAAACCGGCCTCTCCTCTGCCAGAAGCACCTGTCACCAGGAAGCCCAGAATTCCACTCTCCCACCTCCGCTGTTCAGAAAGGCACTTCCGGTCACCGGCGCATGAACAAATGACAACCCTTTCCGAATCCGCCGCCCCCCTCCCCCCCAACGGAGTTGTTTGGCTTACACCACAGCCCTTGGATAGGAGAGCTGCCACAGGCGGCTCAGTAGCCCCATTGCAGTCAGAGCCACAACGTTCAAGTTGATGTCAGCCGTCACCACGACGGGGTGCTTCAAAAATCCCAACATCCCGTAGAAAAGCAAAAGCGGGTCCTCGAAAACACCCTAGAAAGCAAGGGAAGAGATGACGTCAATACATAAGCGGCAAACCTGAAGGCTCCCAAAGGATCACAGCCGCCCTGGCTCTCAGGCGGCTCTAGGAAGAACCATACGCGTCGTGGGGTCATTGAGAGAAAATCGGGAGGACACGAACAGACAACTAAGGTGAGGGTTTGGGAACCTCGTGCTCGAATATTCACTCATTCAACGACGCACCCCACGAACACCAGCTGAGCACTTCTTGGAAAGGAGCTGCTTTCAGAAGCCCGCTCACCTCGGTGACCTCGACCTTCTGACCCTCAGAAGGCTCCTCGTCTGCCGCCAGCCTCTCCGCTCCTCCCCTACCCGCCGCAGCACCATCACCTAGGCGCCCCCCTTCTCACCGTGGGGGTGCCTCTGCACCCAGGGGCCCCCGTTTCGTCCCCGAGGCGTCATCTTCCCTTGAGCGCCACTCGTCTTAAGGCTGCATCCCCTCGACGCCCCCTTTGTCGCACCAAATAAAGCTGCACCTGGGGTCTGGCGGTCCCCCTCTCCGCAGAGATCTCATCTGCCCCAGGAGGCCCCTACTGCTCTTCCAGACATTCCCCGCCCCCCCCCCATGGGCTGCACTTGGCCCGCGCCACCGTCCGCCCCAAAGGTTCCATTCGCCCGAGTACTCCTCCTTTTCCCAAGGCTGCACCTGCCGGGGCGCCCGCCTTTCTGCTCGCACTAGCCCTCGGTCCCGCCCCCCGTCGGCTACGACGCCGACGCCGACGCCCCCGCCCCGGCTCGTCTTCAGGCCGCGTACGCGCGTCCCGCGCAGGCTCTCCCGGGTGCCGACCCGGCCCTGGTCCCTGACGCCTCCAACGTACTCGGGTTTCGTCGAGTTCCCGCAGCGCTGCTCCCGCATCCGGCCCCGCCTCGGATCTGCTGGGGGGGGGGGGGGGCTGACCGTTAGGGCTCCTCGCCGCGCGCGGGGGCGAGGCTGCTCGGCATGCGGCACCGCCCACGCGCCGCCTGCTCGGCGCTCGATTCGCCTTGCCTGCGGAGCCTTACGCGGGGGAGCGCGCGTGCGTCCCGGGCCCGGGCGGCGCGCGTGCGCACAGGCGCGGAGGTCCGCCTCTGTGGTACGTCGTTAGCGGCCGGGGTGGGTGTTCGAAGATCGCCGTGCCCAGGGAACGCTCCGGTGTCTTTTTAAAAAACAAGACAGTAGGGCCTTGTCCGCGTGCCTCTCGGCGCGAGCAACCCGCGTGGGCGTGTCCGCCCCGAGCCCGCGGGTGAGCACGTGCGCCGGGAGGGCGGGCAGGGTCCGTGCGGCCGCTGCGCCCCACGGAACCCGTACCGCCCGGCCCCCCCGCGCCTGCGGTCCCCGCACCCCGCGAGGAGCCTGCCCGAGCCTGCCCTGCAGGAGACACAGCGCCTTTGGCCAGGGAACGGCGGGGCCGGACGGTTAACCGACGGCGACACCACCGTTCTCCCCGGCCTCACTCTTCCTGGGCCTCTGGGGTATGTATGCTTTCGTCTCGAGGACGGGAAGGGTGCTGCTGATTTGAAAACCGCAATTGAGGTTCTTGATCGTCTGCAAGAATTTTTATTTCCGGGAATGTTGGTCAACCCAGCATTAGAGAACATCGGTTAAGTGTGTGGTGATTGAGGCGCCTGGGGGGGCTCCGACGGTTAAGCGGCCGACTCGAGTTCCGCCCTTGTCATGCCCCGCATTGGGCTCTGTGCTAACAACTTGGAACCTGCTTGAGTTTCTCTCCCTCTCTCTGTCCCTCCCCTGCTGGCGCACACACTCTCAAAAATAAATAATGAACTTAAAAAATGTGGTGGTTACTTCTGACAAGCAGGCTTCTCCCAAGGCTGTGTAGACCGTGCAGGGGCTCCGTGGGGCTGGCTCCTGGTGTAGTTCCCTAAACTCCTGTCCCTGGGGGCAGTAAATCCAGGGAAAGGGTACCGATGCTAGAGCTGAGACAGCCCATGCCCAGGTCCCAATTCAGAAGGAGTCCTTTCTCGTGGAAAGTGTCCAACCTGGGAGTGATTCGTAAGCTTCTTATATTAATTGGTGCCAGGCAGCTATGTTAACTACTACCGTTACTTCTTTGAATCCACACGACCCCATGAGGTGGGCACAGTTCAAAGTGTGCCTCTGGGGTGGGGAAGTGTCCTTCCCAGCTCCCAGTCTTGGAGTTGTGGGGTGTGGGGTGGGCAGCAGAACTGAGAGGATCACCGCTGGGACTCCGATCCAAGCTCTTGATCCTTCACTGGCCCCAGACGAAAGAACTCCTCCCTCCTACCCCAAAGCGCTGCACTCCTTTCTCCTCCCAGCAAAAGAAGGGGTCACCACCAATAAAACGTCAAATCGGGGATGCCTGGCTGGCTCAGAGGGTAGAGGATACAACCCTTGATCTCAGGGCCATGAGTTCAAGACCCACCTTGGGCATAGAGCTTACTTAAAAAAAAAAAAAAAAAAAAAAAAAGTGACAAATGCTTGCTCCTCTGACCCACCCACTTCTCATGGGAAGCAGGGGGAGGGCAGAGGGCAGGCAGATGTCCTGCACACCTTTAATATCACTCACACAGATAAAGGGCGGAGATTGCTAATGCAAACCCATTTGGAAGATGCACCCCACCTACAGGTTTCGATCCCTTCCCTCCCCCACCTTGCTTTAAAGCATTTCAGCCAAGTCACTCTGGATTTCCTCAAGCACTCTGTAAAAACTCTTAATTTTGTCAAATGACGGAAAATCGAGGGACACACAGCCTGAGAAAGCACATTCAGCTTTAGGGCTTTTTTTTTTTTTTAATTTTTTTTTATTTAAATAAGGAGAATTCTTTCATATGGAAAGAGCTAGTACAATCACATATTTGAAAGGAGAAACAATAGGTACTGATCGGAGGGAAAGGGCAAAGGGTGAGTGTGCCACCATGGCCTGCTGAATCCATGATTCCGTTTCCCATCCAAGGCAAAAGCTTCCCAGAAAACGTATAAACAAGCTGCACGTTACACCTTTAGCCATCGTCTGCCCTTTCAAATATCTGGTCTACATGAAAAGACAAAGAGAGGAAAGGCCAAAATAAAAACAAAAGGGAACAAAAACAAAACACAACCCTCTTAAGAACAACAACAAAAACCCCAAACCCTTTTACTACACAAGGCGTGAAGTCAAAAGCTTAGAGTACAGTATCCCCTTTAAACAATGGAAGAAAGTCATCCACACAGAGCCTTAGTAGAAATTTCCAGTCTGAGGCTTCCTAACATGCTGAACACAGGGTCCTGGGGACACGGTCCCCCAGCCAGGGTGGGGAAATGGTGAACAGCAAGATCAGATGCGCCTGAACATCACTAGCCAAATATGTGCTGGTGGTCCTGGAGGAGGGCATGGCTAGGGGACAGTGTCAGACCCCGACACTGAGCCACCCTGTCCCAGGTGAGCTCGGTCTTAGGTCCATCTCATTTTCAAGCAGGACGAGCTGGCTTTCCGGAAGTCTGCGTTTCCCATTCATCACAAACCGTGACAAAGCAGAGGCACTCTGCAGTGTCCTCGGTTGTCAAAGGCCATTTCCAACTGACCTTCTAACCCAGGCTTGCTCTGCAAGAAGTGCAAAGGGACATACAGATTTGAGGGGCAACATGCAGCCGCTTGGTGGAGGGAGACAGAACAGCAGGGAGGGGCTTTACCGGTTTGCCACACACTGCCTCGGTGGGCCGTCTCTGAACACGGCCGTGCAACCACGTGCACACCCTCGGCCTCCTTGGCTCTGAGCATCATTCACAAACCTCACCCACCATCCAGAAGGCAGATCCTGAAGACGGGAAGGCGAGGGCGTAGTTGGAGACCCGATGTCGACATTTAACAACAAGATACCCCAATATCCCCAGAAGTGGCTGGATGACCACAGCTTTGAACTCAACCAACCGATTTCTGAGTGTGTAGGTCCATCCTTTGTTTTCCCTCTTGAGGAACCCAGAGCCAGAAGTGTATGAATTCCAAGTTTGAAAACAAAAGTAAGGTGGATTAAAAAGGGGGAAGCCACAGTAAAGAAAACCAGACCAAATACAACTGGCAGAGAAGTTTTCAGTGGGTGTATGCCTCTCGGATACTCGACCCCACACTCTGAGACTTCGCCCCGTTCAGTAGCTGGCACTGGACGGACGCTCCTGCAGGGTCGCCTGTTGCCGAGCAACGGGCTGCACCATCAATGGCCAAGGCCAAGCTGCCAGCATCAGAAGGGAGGCAAAGGTGCGGTGAGAGAGCTCCGACCCCTCCCCTCCCCCCAGTCTCGGCAGCAGGAAAGCTAAGTGCTGGTCTTCACCTGTTCCCACCAAAGGCCCCACGGCATCCTGGCAGAGGCCTCTGCGTGGATTTACACTCTGAGGATGAGGGTTTGAAACCAAAATAAGACCCTAAGCCCCATTAACCTTGAGCGCGGTTCTAAAACCACATGAAAGGAAGAGATATTGCACCTTAAACACCTCTGCACTAAAAACTGCATTTCATCAGACCAAGGAAGGGACGGGACGTCGGGCAGGCCTCAGGTCTGCCCTCTGCCCCGAGTCCAATTTAAAATCTGCATCTTAGTGGGAAAGAGACGGCAGCTCGGGCACACGGAGGTGGTGAATGCACTGAACTTCACATGCAATTTCCTGGCCTTTCCTGCACAGAATAATTCAGACATTATATATAAATAGAGCAGTGAAACATTTACTGGTTTTCACCTAGACCTACAACATCAATACATATAAATAAATTCTAGTGTTTTGTTTTGTTTTTTTTTATTGGGGAGGGGGAGGAGAGAAAATACAAGGGTAGAGAGAAGGGCTGGAGAACAGGTGACCTTGTTTTTATTTTTTCTCAAAACAGGGAGGACTGTCACCCTGACGGCAGGTTTGCCTGCAGGGTACGTCTTGAGTGTGTAACAGCATCCACGACTGTTCTTTGAATTTCAAAACGAGAAAGCCTTTTTTTCCTTTTGACATACAACGTGCACCGGAATTAGGTGTGAGGGTGTGGCCGTGTTTCTAAGTGTACAGGTGAGCGAGGGTGGCTCCTGCGGGGGCAGGTGGTGGCAGAGGAGAGCTGTCGGCAGGGCGGCTGGTCACGGGGACAGCAGTCACACACTTGCAGGGGAGAGAAAGAGCAGGTGCGCACACGGGGGCGGTTGAGTGCGGGCAACTCCTCGAGTGAGCGGCCCTTCGAGAATGGACCTCAGAGTAAGCTAAGCTTCAGGCATGAAGGTGACCAGCTGGTAAGCGAGGTCTGAGGGTGGAGGCAGGAGGGGGAGCGCGGCAAGCTGCAGACTAAGCAACAGGGCGGCTTTCGGGAAAGCCGGCCCTCTCCGGGTGGGCCCCGCAGACACCCGGCACCCTTGCGGGCAGGACGTGCCCCCGCTTCCTTAGAGCAGGGAACGGGGACAGGGAGTCGCGTGCACAGTTCCTGAGGCCCTGCCCTGCCCGGTTCTGCACTGAACATACAGCTCAGAGCCACAGGGTGTTACACGTCTGTGGTGGCACTCAGGGTGGACTCTGCGGGGCACGTCCCCACTCACCGGCTGCTTGTCCTCTGAGCCAGATCCTCCCAGGAGCCGCCAGCGGGCTGGCTGGTTAGATGCTCTGCAGAGCACGTGCATTACTTGACATTTCCCTTCCCCTCTCCCTGGAATGACAAAACCTGGGACGATTTCCTTCTAGTTCTTATTTTAAGAAGAAACAACAAAAAACCAGCATAAAATGGCTCACACAAACAGTTTGCCAGAGGCATCGCTGCAGACTTAAGAGGCTGTCGTTTTCCCCCGAGGCCGCCCCCAGGCTGCTGAGGAACAAGGGTCAGACCCTCAACCCTCCCTGCCCCGGGACCCTGCCCCAGTCATCTGCAGAGACGGACACCCACTGCCCAGCTCCGGTGCCTCTGTCCCAACAACCCGGGTCTGCCTTGGGAGCCAAAAAAAAAAAAGAAAGAAAGAAAGAAAGAGAAAAAAGAAAGGGATCCCTCCCAGCAGCCTTGCAAGCCACACGCCTCTGCCGCAGACCCAGTCAGACAACCGTCCGTGCGCCCCTGTCCCCACGAGAAGGGGCCTCACGATCTCCAGGGACGAGCTGGGTGAAAGATGGCAGGACAGGAAGATCCAGACAAGAGACAGGCTCAGGAAGAAAAGAGGAGGGCATGTCACGGAAGGCTTCGAGAAGGGCGTGCGGGTCAGACAGCAGCCCCCAGGTGCTAGAGCCCTAGACGCGGAGGCGCCGCGGGGCCCGCGGCGCGGTCAGCTCGCACCGTCCGGGTCACGCCGGAAAACGCCGGTGACTGTGTATCTCCGTGGTTTACCTCAGGTGCCCCGGGGTCAGCATGTCCACCGGCCGTAGAAGGGTCCAGGACAGAAACTCTGTGTAATTCCTACGCTAAAATCGTCATCAGCTTCACTGGGCTGTCCCTACACTCCAGGGGTCCTCAGGCCAGGGGCGAGAATCCAGCCGTGACACCGACCCGCCTCCCCTGTCTCGCTCGCTGCTCCCAAGCAGGCAGCCGCCCCCGGCACGGCCCGGCACCGATTCACCGACGGAGGAAGCACAGGGGGTGGGGGGCGCCCGCCTGCGTCAGGTGTTAAGGGATCGCAGCGACGGACCAGCGGAGCGGCAGACGCGGTTAAGGGTAGGACCGGAACAGGAGGAGGTGAGGGAGAGGACGGCAAAGTAGAAAAGTTCAGCTACGCAGACATAGCTTGTGTTTTTGTTTTTCTTTTCCTTCCGCCTTTGTAAAAACTTCAGCTGCTTTTTACAACAGAAAGCCTCCAACTACAATGGCCCTGCTGACAAACCACTGTGCCTGGGGCCGGGAAGGCTGGGGACCCAGCGGCGGAGCGGGGTGGGGGGGGGGGGGGGCGAGCTCATCTGTACTGCACAAAGGTGGGAGTCACTCCACAGTCACGGTGGAAAGGAGGCGGGGACGACATGGGGTCGGGGTCGTTTGCTTGCTTGCTTGTTTCGTATTAAAGCGAGCAGGTCAACGTCACGTATCCACGGGGGCAAGCCGGTTGGACGATGGAGCTCTCAGGAGTGGAGAAGAGAAGGGAGGTCTCTCAGTCCGGGCCGGGTGGTTGGACGGTGGATCTGGTGAGATGTCAAGGCCGAGCGGGGGCCCTGGCCTCAAGGCGGGGGGCGAGGCGTGGCCAAGCACCTTCAGGCCTTGCTCTCCTCCACTTTGACCGCCCGAGGCTTGATTGCTCCGGTTCTCTTCATCTGGGAGGCGGCCGAGGGGGCCTCCTGAAGTTTCACAGCTCCCAAGCTGGGTTTTTCATCCACTCGTTGTTTGGCCTTTGGACAGATGAATGGGGACAAAGACAGTTACCCTTCCGTAGAAACACCGGTCTGGATACACAGCCCCCACCGCCCCCTGACTGCTTCTGAGTCACAGAGAAAAGCCACCCTAAGAAGCCCATCCTTTGGTGGAAGGACCGGACTGAGAAGGAACTGGCACAAGTAGGAAGGACACTGGCGTGAGATGCTCTCTCCCCTCCCACGGGTGCTGAGGGCGGTGATTCGGAGAGGCAGGAAGAGGCTGGGTCCTCCGGGAAGCATTCTGCGATGCCCACGGGCCTCTGAAGGAGCAGCACTTCCCAGGCCGACCCGAGAGACCTTTTCAAATCCGTGCCCCCCGTGCCCCAAGGGTAAAAGGCCCCCGACCAGATCCAAGTGCACCCCACGAGTCGGAACTCCCGGATGTTTGCCGAGGGGCACGGGGCCACTAGGTGGACTTGGTCCTCCCCAATCTTGGACCTCCCCCGTCTCCCGCTCCGTGGAGACCTTTCCCCAGGACCCTAGTATGCCCTCGAGATTCCCAGCCAGGGTCCCACTGACCTGCAGCTCTGCGCAGTGGACGGGTCACAGAGCGGCCAGCCTCGACTCTGCCCCCCCCCCCCCCCCGCCCCCACCGGGGTGCAAACTCTGGAAGAAAGCTTTAGCAGCTCAGTTCAAGCAATTCAAGGAGCGACCCTCCAGGGAACCAATCAAACTTCCACCTCCACCAGCCAGGAATGCGGTTCTAGTAAAAAACCACGCCTGATGCGTAGGAGCTCTGGAGCCCCATCGCGTTTTAGAGCAGTAGCCGAGAACGGTGCCTGAAGGCAGAGACCCTGAGAAACCCCTTCTGTCACAGAATGGGAAGGCGTCGTTCCACGTGTAATCCCACCCAGCCAAGACAGAGACGAGACACAGCACTTACTGGAGCCGGCACGCGCACGCACACACGCGCACACACGCACATGCACACACACGCGGCTTCTAGAGCTGACCCACAGACCTAACCGAGTCCCAGCGCCTTCACAGCCCAAATCGCTGTGGAAGGAGAGTCCACCTTCTGGCACCACCTCGTCAGAGGAATCCGCATCCTCCCTTCTCTGCAGGACAAGGAAGGATCCAGACGCCCGTCAAGAGGAGAAATGCCTTCGCCAGGAGGGACTCAGGCTGCCGGCTGCCGGCTCCCGGCGCCACACTCTAAGCGCTTAGGGCACGTCTCTCTTTATAAGAGGAGCACTCAAATGGGTTGGACACAGTCCCTTCTCTTTTGGCGCCTGGAGATGGGCCTAAGCGTCCGGGGCTGGAAGGTCTGGAAAGCCATCTTCTACCTGTTGAACGTAGTGTCCCTGCACAGAGCCCATGTTAACTGCTGATCCAGAGGGCTTCCCACTGGGGCTAGCAGAGCTAGGCCTGAAAAAACCAAAGGCAGGGGGTGAGAACACGCGCGTCGCCAGACAATGGAGTCAAGCCTAGCACACAGCGCGGCCCTGGCTCGGGCGGCACCCTCTCCGACAGAGGAAAGCCAAGACCTCGGACAGCCAGAGTGCAGAGGGTGCCGGGGCGGCTCACGCAGACGCACCCGAGGGCACAGAGGCCGAGGCCCCTGCCGTGGGCAGACACTGACCAGACGGGTGGACGGGCACCGACCGTCTCTCAGGGTTTGGGGGGTTTGGGCCAATGGGATTCTGTGACCCAGACACACGGTCTATGCAGCTGACTTAAGGGCGGTGCGGAGTATTTTCTTAGGTTTTCACTTTTGTATACGATGGGGGTGGGAGGGGCGGAAAGGGAAACCAAGAGCAACAAAAATCTTTCAGGACGTCTTTCTGAAGGTGTTCCACTGACTGGACAATCAGTTCTCGTGGACGCTAATTACATGCCACGTGGAGAAAAAGATTCTGTGGTCAAAAGCTTGAGAAGTGCTATGTGCTGAGTTTGTCAGGACCCGCGATGGTGGGGGTACCTAGACCCCTCTCGTGCTGAGGAGCATGACCCCCCAATAAGCACGTCCAAGGACCTGACCGGAGGGCCCTTTTGTGGCAGGACGTGCCTCAGAAGCTCTGCGTCCAGAAAACACGGGAAACACTGCTCTGTGAAAATATACCAATTTTCCCAACCCCAGTAACATGCCGACCGAACAAAGGCTATCCGTTAATGTTTATGTTTTCTACATAGTCTTTCTCCAAAGAGTTGGCTGCTGCCATTCTTACGCTAAATAGACACGGACGACTCCTGTTATGTGAGTTTCCGTGTTCTGGTTTGTCTCTGTCCTTGGATGCGGCTAAATGCCACCTGTGGCAGCCATGGGGACACAGCATCTGTTCATCTGCGAAGCTTCCTCTAGTCCAAACTACGCTCACTGTTCTGTGTGGCTGTCTGGCTGCACCTTTCCTACAGTTCTGTTGTTTTGACCTTTGTGAAAAGTATGGTTGGGGAACAAAACAAATAAACAAAAATAAGTGAAGCCAAGAGAATAAAAGAAGAACAGAAAAGATGATGAAATGGGGAAAAGGTCACAAAAAACGCCTTTCTCTGGAAATGTGGAAGTATGGAATGACCAGACGGACGGGACAGAGGAGAAACGCAGCCTCGACACTCCAGGAGCGACAGGGCAGCGTGGCCACGGCACGAAGACTCGAGATGGCGACCTGATGTGCAACAGCGTTCCCTTCAAGGGGCCCGGGCCGCCCCGGAACCGGGCTGCTAACCTCTCACAGGGCAAGGGTGCTGTGAGCCGTGCGCGTCTGTTCTCCCCACCCCCTGCCCTGCAAGCCCGAGGGCTCTCCAGGCTTCTCCCACATGAGACAAGAGTTGGCTGCACCCACCCGTGGGCCCCACGCCACAGCATGCTGCCTCCCGTCCCCGCACACTTCTCCTCAGGGGCGAGCAGGTCAGCGAACCACTGGTTCTGCCACTTTCTAGTAGAAGGAATTCAGCACAGGGATTCACACAAAGCCACCTCCAGATCCAGCTAAGTAAGGGACCCGGGGCAGCTATTGGAGGCAGAGACCGAGGCCAAGGACGCAAAGAGAAGGTGCCGGTCCGCGCTGTGGGAGGCACGGACGCCCCTGTGAGGCCAGCAGCCACCGGCCTGGCAGGGCCAGAGGCTCGGTGCAGGGGACAGGCAGCCCTGAGGAAAGGGAATTCTCCCCGCCTTCCAGGGCGTGTACCTTCCTGGCCAGTAAATCCTTTGTAAAATCTGGTGAGAAAGCTGTGAGCAGTCGGGATGGGCCTCACACTAGTAAACATCCGTTGTTCCTTTTCCTACCTTTCCAGAAAACTCTCCCAAACCAGAGCATTTTATTATGACGATTAAAGGCAAACTGCTCTGACAGTTCCTGATTTCTCCATGGTTAACTAAAACAGGAGTGTGTCCCAGCACTGAAACTTCAAGGTGACACGTGGCCTCCAAGGGGACCCAGCCTCAGGGCCCTTCCGGGGCTCTCCCTGGTCCCCTAGGACTCGCCAGCACCACTGAGTCGCATCTAGACCAAGTACTCGGCGATGCAGCATCCGACTCCCAGGGCATTTCTTTACCTGTAAGTCTGCGGCGATGGCACGGAGCCTCCTGAAGGAACATTCTGTTTACTGTCGGCAAAGTGGAAGCCCTTCATCTCCATCTGAGAGGACTAAAGACACCAAGAAGGAATGAGGGGTCACTCGATGGCCCTGGAGACACCTGGCCCTCACTGAACCGCCCGTGCAGAGCCGATGAGGACTTCTGCGGACAGAGGAATTCTCTAAAGAAACGCGTACTCCCCTGCCCCCCAGTCTAGGCTCAGGAGGCGGCTTCTTTAAGTGGGAACTGTACTCTGTGTTTTTGTTTTTTTGAAGTGCAGTGGGGAGACAGGACTGTGCGTCACCACCGGGACGGCCATCAGCAGAGCCCAGGCCAGACGCATTTTCTGGGGATCTGGGGGACCGGTCTCTGAAATGGCCCCACAGCGGCTCCACAGGCCGAAGGGCCCAAGCATCAGCATCAGCTACCACACTCCTCCCCTCTGCTCTGGGCCTCGGTTCCCATCGCTAGCTTACACAGGAACCAAGGGGGGCCCGCCATGGGGTTCCCCACGAGCAGGAAACCAGTGGTCTGGTGAGGCCAAGAGCTTGCCCCTCACCTAGACCTCTGGCACTTTCTGCCACAACAGTGGTTCCTGACTAGCTAGTAAGGGTTCTCCCCAGGACGCGACAGGATGAAGTCATCCTTACCTCTCTGCTGGTGTTAAGGACCGAAGGCTGGGACCCAGGTGGAAGGATTCGTCGGGGAGCCCCGACGGAGAGGCTCTGCCCCTGTGGCAGCTGGATGGACTGTGGCAGAATCAGGGGCTGCTGCCCGGAGCCGTACCGAGGCAGAGGCAGCTGGGAGCCAGGCAGCGGCATCGTCAGCTGCTGGATGACAGGGACAGTCAAGAGGAGGCATGGATGTTGGGGAGAAAGCCACAGACTACTGGTCACACCTGCCCCCAAGAGCAAACACAGATTATGCTTCAGGTTCTCATTTCCAGACAGCTAAAGAGAGGCCTCTGCATAGCCATAGGTTCTGGGTTTCTGTTCGAGCACACCCTCTGAGGGAGGGGCAGGTGTGATCGCCAGAACAAGGCAGGGGGTGAAGATAAGCCCAAGGCCACGCACGCGGCTCCTCTCTTGGGCTCCAAGAGCCACGTGCACCCCAGACCTTCTTGCTCGCACCCAGCAAGGGTCCGCTCAGTGCACGTTACGTGCCGGGGAAGCACCAGGACATGGTCAGACCAGGGAGTGGCAAGGACCCAGCATGTGGAATGTGGGCAGCAAACCAAACCCCATGTGTGTGGGGGATGGGGAAGAGGAAGGGAAGGTCAGGAAGGCTTCTTAGGAAGCAACGTCCAAGCGAGCCCCCAGAGACGAAAGCTGTGTGGATGTGTATCTTTGGCCTCTTTTGTGCAGCACAAAAAGGCAAAACTCCTCTGTGGCTTTGCTATTGCTCTAACGGTGATACAAAACAAGACACAACTGGGTTCTGGGGTTCTGGGGTTCAGGGGTTCTGGAACTGAACTGGAGACTCTGGATCCTTCTGAAGGCTGTTATATCAGAAAAAAGTGGGGGCGGTGGGGGGGGGGTGACAGGGAGGAGAGGGGCCTGGAGACTCGGGACTGGCGCAAGGAAGCCACTTGTCGTCTCTCAGTCACTTTCCTCTTCACCCCCTGCGTTGAGTCCACAGTGGAGGGTCAGAAGGATCTATTGGAATTGCATCACTGAGACGAGCAGCAGCCAGAGCCTCCAGACCCCAGGCTCCTCCCTGCACACGGCAGGGAGCGGGACGAGGAGGAGGACGGCGCTGTATCTCGGGAGACTCGTGTTCCGGGGGCACCCTGGCTGGTGTGTGGAGAACAGACTGTCAGGCCCAACAGCAGAGGTGGGAGATCAGGGAGGAGCCCCCACGGGAGCCTGGATGGGGAGGAAGGTGGAGGGCGGGGATGAGGCATGGCTGGATTCGGAATGCTTTCCACAGGTAGGGCCAACAGGACCCCTGCGGAAGGATCAGAGGAGGCGCAAGGGGAAGCGGGGACCTACAGGGGACACGGACACGACAGCCAGGAGGACCGGGAGAACTCAGGTCTTGGACACGGTGCCAGCACGTGTCACGCAGGAGATGCCGCAAGACGCCAGAGCAGAGGCGACGCGTGACCCACAGGCTGGAGAACACAGCTGGGGGCACCAGGAAGACAGTCTGGATGGGACGCAGAGCCGCAGGGCTAGACAGGGGTCGGAGAGCAGAGCCCGCGGGACACGGAGAAGCCACAGACCAGGCGGGTAACGAGGAGGGTTTCGCCAGGATGGTGCCCGTGAACTGAGCGAAGGACAGGACTCTGGGGGAACGAGCATCTCTGGGTCAAGTGTGGCCGACGGGGCAGCAGGACGAGAGCAAAGAATAACCATTGGGAACTGATGCGTGTGCTTACACGATTTTGTTGGGTTTCTTTTTTTTTTTTTTTTTTTTTGAAAGGAGGAACAATAGGGTTGTCTGGGTATAATCCAGAGGACCCTCCTCCCCAGAGGGTGGCCCTGCGAGCAGCTCGTCTGTGTGCTGACGGGACATGTGCTGTAGGAGCGAGCAGGAAGCTGGCTGGAAGGGACGGGGGGGTGAGGGGGCCTCTCCCGGGCACGACTAGCCCACCCTGGTGGCAGGAGACCCGACACGAGATCTTGTTTCTCTAGGGACACCGTAAGCAAGATGCAGGCGGGTGGAAGGTGGTGAGGAGGAAGCTGCAAGTCAGGAGCGGGTGCTGGGGCGGCGGGTGAGGGACCGGGCCTGAGCGCGGCTGCCGGCGTGCAGCTGCAGGTGGTCTGAGCGGGGCTGGTGTTCTCCTGGCACAGACGGTTGTGCAAAGGCGGGACTGGACTCCACCAAGGTGGAAACACTGCAGGGGGGCCCAGAGAAGAGAAGAAGTGAGCAGAGAAGGAAGTGAGCCCATAGGGGGAAGGTGATAAAAAGGTGGCTGGAGCCGGGTGGCTAGAGGGAAAGAGCTAAGAAAGCAGAGGCGGTGACTGGGTAGGACCCTTAATCTTGAGATAAAGAAAGAGGTACAGTTTCTAGCAGTGACCGATCCAGACAGGATCATGGGCACAGAGGACCGGTGGCGGCAACAGGGCCTGTGCGTACAGAGACGACGTATCATCTACGCAGACGTCGAAACCACCAGCAGCTGTAACAGGAGCTGTGTCGCAGAGACTGGACCAGGGGCCAAAGGAGGAGAGGGGTGACCCCCGAAGGTGTCTGATATTGCGGACGGTCACGGGAGAGGACGACATGAAGCCAAATGCTAGATTCAAAATATGGACTCACTCACAGCAACACGGAGGCCAGTGCGGTAGTCAACACCATGGGCTCCAGAGCTGGGGTTTCAGGGAGAAGGGAGGGACAGCGGTCTAGAAGCATCGCTGGGAATGCCAGGAGGACGCACACACCTCATCTCCAAGCCCCCCCAGGATGAGGGCAGGAGAGAAGCCGCGGGAGAAGCAGCACTCTTGGGATAGGCACATGAGGTGGGAGACCTGGCCCCAGTTCTAGCAGCCCGAGGACCAGTCCCAATGGTCGCAAACAGCATGTAAGTCAGCACGCAGCGAGAGGCAGATACGAGGGAGAAAGCCGTGGTGGAAGAAAAAAGCCCAGTGTTTTGGGCGAGAGGGGCTGAATTCCTGACCTGTGGAAGCTGGGAGTCCAACAGCTGCGAGGCACCCAGGCCAGCAGCCTGGCCGAGCTGGCCCTCGTAGACCAGGGCTTGGTTTCCGCTCATGGGCTGGTAGGGGGAGCCGGACTGGGGCTTCACCATCTCCAAGGGCTGCATGCCTGGGAAGGCCGAGTAGGGAGGCTTCAGGGCCGTGCCTCCAGAGAGGATCATGGTGCTGGGCGGTGACAGGCTGGGGTGCATGTACACCTGAGATCTGCAAAAGCCAGACAGATAGTGGGTCGGGTGCAGGACTACACCAGGGGGTCTCAAATGAGGGCACACCCCACCATCCCCCAGAGGGCTTGCTAAAACCCACACTGCTGGCCTCCCCCTCAGAGTTTCTGACTCAGAAGGGCCTGGGACAGAGCCTGAGGATTTGCATTTATGACAAGCTCCTAGATGGTGCTGACGCTGCAGGTCTAGAGACCACAGTCTGAGCATCACTCGATTACACGAGCGAAATCATCCAGGCTGTACAAGGCACAGGAAAACCCAGGGGATGCCAAAAGCACAGGACCTCAGATGCGTGGGAAGAGCCCACCGAGGGTGGTGGGAGATGGGAAGAGGAGGGGCTCAGGAGGGGTAGGATGACAGGGAAAGGAAAAACAAGGCCAACCATCGAGTGCTATCAAGCCCACGGCAGCTCCTGCAGCAGGTTAATAATGACTCCGCGGTGCCGAGACCACCACGCCCCCGACCCACCGCCAAGCAGAGAATTGTGGAGCGGAAACAGTCCAGAGGGGCACATCCACGGGCCGCGGGGGCCTGAGCTTCTGGCTGCACCTCACCTGAAGGGCTGTAAGGAGCTGAAGATCTCCTGAGACTGGGAGACGGGGAGCCCGCCCCTCAGTCCAAGCTGGGCCTGAGCCTGCAGAGACGTGTGAAGGGAAATCGGGATCTGCTGGGCAGCGGCAGCCTGTGGTGGGAAGCCGGGCAGGTAACCGCAGTGCCCTCCAGGGTGGGTGTCTGCCCCCCCGCCACACCCCCTGCTCCACGCAGCAGCTCAAACACTGCCCCAAATGCAAACTGGAGCATGGCCTTCCGGTGCTTTCCTTGCTCTTGGGGAAAAGGCAAAACCTGGGTATCAACCCCAAACCATGATTTCCTACGTTGGGTTCTATACAACAGCAAGAACGAATTCTGGCTACAGCTGTCCACAGAGGTGCATTTCAGCATGCACCTGTCAACGGGAAACATACACGAAAGCTACATTCAGTATGATCCGGTTAGGTGAACATCGATACATCATAAATCTCAACAACGTAATGTTTAAGAACATGTTTCATAAAGAGATCAGGACAGGCCAAGTCCTCTGTTCTCTGTCCCCAAATCTACTTCTGCCCAAGGGCCCCACCATCCAGGCACACAGGTCCATGGGGTGCCAGACCATCAAAGGCCCCACACCAGGTTCAGGAGGGAGACTTCCAGAACTCTGCCCCTTGCAGCACAGAAAATAGAAAATACGCCCATCCTGCACGAAAACAAACACCTGCACATTTCTAAAACTACCTCTTTCTAACGCATCCATGCCTGGGAGTCTAGGCCTTTCTTCTCTTCATCAGAAGGACACCTGATACCAAAGGATACCAAAGAGAATTCCATTTCAGCTAATTCCCCAGCTAGGACACAGGAAGAACTGACAGAGGGGATCTAGGAGTCTAGAGTGCCAAGCTCCATTCCTCTTCCCTGCCTCTCCTGTGTTCATTCACCAAACATTTCCTGCCTGCTAGGATGGGCTGGGTGCTGGGCGGTCCACGTGAGGGGACACAGAAACAAGACAGTACGCAAGTCGAGAAGGGAAGTTAATTCCACCGTGTGCTGCATCCCCATCCCCCACGGGGCCACCTGTCCGGCTGTCATCACCTGCTGGTAACTCTGCTGCTGAGGTATCGTCTGAGGAACCAGCCGAGGCTGACCTGCAAACACGTGGCCGTCCAGGTACAGAGGTGGCAAGTGGCTGCCTGCAAACAGAACCCGAGAGCAGACAGGACAGGGTCAAGCCTCACCCCTCCTGAACGTCCACGCACGCACACTTTCCTGGGGAATCAGTGGGAGGGATGGAGTGTGTGCAGAGCCTGCTCGGTCCCCAGCTGCTGGCCCTGCGCCCCACAGCCCCACACTTGCTCGCCCCCAGGGGAACGCGGGCCCGGGGGGGTGGACAACTGACCTCGCTCACCAGACCCCGGGCCCACTGAACCACACCCTGGGGAGGGGCTCCACTGCAGCTCAGGCAGCCCTGGTCTCAGCCCCTACTCCTCTGTCTCCCTGCACGGAGTCCACGGTGGAGAGCAGGACGGTCCACTGGAAATGCGTCGAGACCCTGGCAGCTGGGCCCTCAAAACCCCTGCCCTCTCCCTTGGGGGCACCAACACAGCGGTCTACCACTGATGGGCCACCTGCGAGGGCTTGGCCGACACGAAGCACTTTGCAGGTTGACTCTGTGTCACGAGCTAACAGCCCAGAGAGAACCAGGTGTATCTCACAGAGGAAGGAAGGGGCCGTGGCCCGGAGGGCTGAGCCACTCGAAGGCGGAGAGGACACGGCCCCTGCATGTGACCCGGCTCTGACTCCAAGCCCTGTCTCTGCTTGCCCCTGGTCTGCTTCCCACACCACAGAAGGGACGCAGGGTAGAGGGGAGGGCCAGGGGTCTGTAGCACCTGGGAGGCCAGGACCACCCGGCCCATCAACAAGCCCCTACTTTTGCACACTCAAGTCAGGGTAGGGGGAGGCGCTCAGGGCCGGCACCACTTTTCTCCCGACAGCGAAGGGAGGCTCCCTGAGCTGGTTCAGGTGAGGGAGGAGATACCTGGAAGAGAAGCAGAGGGTGCTACGGAGGCCACGGGCATGGGCGGCATGGAAACTCCGCCAAACGAGCTGTAGCTGACGCCGTTGGAGGCGCCCACAGAGGACGGGGGCTGGATTCCCGAGCCTGCGCCTCCCGGGGAGCTCTGCTCTGGCAAACTGGGTGAATTTTCCCAAGCCTTGCGTGCGGACTCCATCTGGAAAGCAAGGGGAGGGAAGAATTACTTCCAAGAAGGCGGGGGACGGCACAGATCGAGGCCCCAGGATGGGCGGGCGGGCGGGGCTGCGTGCTCCAGCCCTCGGCAAGCTAAGGCGCCCCGCAGCCTTCGCCTAGCGCCGGCCTGGCGTTACCTTCAGGGTGAGGTCGGCGGTGGGGAAGGACATTTGGGAGAGGCCGATGGCCCTCTGGATGTGATGATCACGCCGGAGGATGGGAATACTTTGTGTTAACCCAGCCTGGAAGGGGAAAGGAGACCATGGAACACGACAGGCACAGGGCCAACAAGACAGCAGAGCAAAACGCACCTTTGGTTTTGCCCGCGGGCGCTCAAGACCCCTACGGTGAACCTGCCGGGAGCAGACACCCAAGCTGATCTGCTCCGGTCGGTGGTCTTCCCCGATTCCCTCAACAGAAGTCTGTGGAGAGCCACCTGCACACCCACAGCCCACGGAGCACTCGGGCAGGGGCGGCCGCGCCAGGCACAACGACGGGCTGCCAGCACAGAGGCGCCGACGCCTGGCGTGGAGACCCCCAGGTCCCGTCTCCGCCCCCCACCAGAAACTGAACGAGGTCCCTGGTAACGTTTCTTCACACATGTGGCCAACAGACCCTCCCATGTGTGCCCAGTGCCCCTCAGCGTATCAGAGGGATTCTGAGTAAACACGTTGGTTTATCCCAGCACTACCAAACATACGTAACCACAGAACGTCAAATAACCGGGACCTGAGAAGTTCTGTTTTCCCATGGTAAGATCACAAAACCGGGGCACAGGACATTTATACAACATGCCCGAGGACACGTAACCAGCTAGAGAACGCATTTTGCCGCGCACCCAGGCCTGACCCCAAAGCTGGTGTTGGCCCCCTCCTCTGGCTTCAGAGCCCCCCAGAAGCCTTGCTCCTTTCTCTCCAGGGCCTGCCAGCACAAGAAACAGGGGGAAACACACACTCACGTTACTGGCCAAGGCATCCTGAAGTTTGACGACGGGATTCCCTGCGGGCCCAGAGGCAGAGCCAGGTGGCAAGCTGAAATCCGAGTCCTGAAGAGAAGGAAGAGCTCACTGAAATCATCTGCCCGCTTTTCAGAAGAGGCACACATTAATTCGATCCAGTCTCCAAGACTCAAGAAATCTAGTGGGCAGCGTCCACCAGATAGCACCCAAAAAAGGACGCCACCCCGTGACCCTCCCTCCGTGCTCCCTGCCTGTGCCCACTGGCCAATCCCGAAAGAGACAGTGAAGATCACTGGTCTGCCCAGCCTGAGAACCTGGCTGGTGTCAGAATAATCTAGAAGGCAGCTCAGTGGCACCTGCCTCATCCTGCAGGCTGACACACTCCCCCAGAGAGCTGCTCAGCTTCTGTCCCCCGGCTCTTTCTAGGTGACGGCCCCGTCTCAGCACCTCCCCTCCCTCTCCAAGTTCAAAACCACGGGGGACTTGTGAGGGGGGCTGGGGGGTGGGAAAGAAACACATCCAAGCCTCACTTTTGGATTGACTCCAAATTCAATGGGCGGCACCGGCAGCACAGAGTCCACGTGAATCTCCACCCCGTTAACGGGCGGGACGACGGCTCCCTGCAGCCGCTCGGCCCCCTCTGAGCCCTTCCTGTTCTTCAGAGAGCGCTCATTGCCAATGGGTCCCGGTCTGTGCTCCTTGCTCTGTCCTGAGCCTTGATCCGAGTCCTTGATAGAAAACCAGAGATGCTGAGAAACACGGGCTGGAAGGACCCCAGTCCCCAGCTTCTGAGCACCAGGAAGAGGGGAGAAGACCAGGGACGGCAGTCCCCTGCCCCGGCCCAGGCCTCCGTGGAGGGACTTCCAGCTGACCTTTGGCTCGGGCTGCTTCTGGGCCTGCTCCTTGTGGCCGTCAGCCTTGGGCTCCAGGCCAGGCCCGTTCATGTCCTCCGGCTTCAGAGTGCCATACGGGGAGCTGCGCTGGGAGGATGTTGCAGACGACTCCCGAGACTCGGCGCTCAGGTCAACGCCGCTATCCCCCTGGCTGCTCTTAAAACCCTGCTGTGCAAGGCACAAGACGGGTGAGAACCCTGACCCCCAAACTCCAACACGGGACCGCCCAGGAAGTGGGACCAAGTGCGTGGCTGAGACACACCCCCGTAAGCCTGTCCTCTTTAGCCCCGTCCTGACTTGGGCCCTGACCCGCCAACGGTACCCAGCAACTGAAGACGCGATCAAAAAAACCACGATATGCAATGGGCGCCAGGGATGGGGCCGCCAAACTCATTCCCTTGTGGCCAGGTCAGACAGGGCCTGACTGCCACCACGGGCCCGGTCGCCCACCCTCCCCAGAAGTCAGGAACAAAGACCAGCGCCAAGCCAGGGCCGGTGTAATCAGGCTCTGGGCCGGGCTCATCGGCTCGGCGAGGAAGAGCTGGGCTGGGCAAGGGTGCACGAGGCCCAGGACGAGCCGGCCGTGGGGGCGGCGGGCTCGCGCGCTGCCCGCGGGCGGCTCAGTGATCACTCACCTCGGCGGAGCCAGGCTCGGCGCTGTTGAAGGCAGTTGCGGCTTTAGTCCAGGAGTCGCTGGCCGGGGCCTGGACGGGGAGGGCTGCCCGAGGGTGCAAGACAGAGAGTCAGGGCCGCGCAGGGGAACCGCCTGGCTGGCGCAGCCCCTCCCAGCTCTCCTGCCCCATGCAGGGCACTGGAGCTGCTCTGGTAGCTTCACCCGACTTCCCAACATCCTCACACTCCAAGAAGCGTGCTTCCCTTTACTTCATCCGCTACTTGCTCTGGAAGGCACGCCAGCAACTTCTCGTTCACGTCCGTGAGAAAGCTGTACCGCTACTCCGTGTACTGACGTGGTCTTAATCTTAAGCCGACTGTTCATTTCTACGAGCCTGGCAGCTTCACAGAGTCTCTCGAGGATCTAGGCTGGTACTACTCAACCTCTGTTAGCTCGAGGACCACTCCAGGACTCCCACCAAAGCCGCAGAGCCTGCGTATGTACGCAAACCCGACGTGCTATTTTCAGAGCCAGGGACCCTCTGAAGCCGTGCGCGCGCCCCCGGGCTGAGCGGCCGGTGAGGCGGGTCCTGGCGGTAAAGGCCCGAGGGCAGGGGCTGGCGTCCAGCCTGCTCCGAGCGACAACCTGGGAGGTTATCTGAGGACATTCGGAGTGTGATACCCTGCTCACGTGTGCTACCAAATCAACTCACAGCCATATTTTATGAAGAGAAGATCATACTTTGAATCAGAGTTGAACGTCGTCCAGTGTTATTTGTAACGTGTTGGAACCTAGGTTTTAGCCCGGAACGTGACAGGCCAGGAGGGAAGATTCAAAGAATCAACACCTAGGACCCAGAATTTTGAGTGTCTGTCATGTGGCTCTGGGGTCACGTCACTGCACTCCAGGGTCCTCGGCTACTTTGTTTAACACACCGGAAATGGATAATTTCTCTAGGCTCCCCTGTGAAGCATCATGCTTTTCTTCACCTGTGTACTCTCCAGGGCTCTGCCTCAAGCAGGCATTAATGAAGAATCTGCTCGATTAACATGGTTTTGTATCTCAGGAACACCTGGGTGGCTCGGTCGGTCGGGCGTCCGACTTCGGCGCAGGTCATGATCTCACAGCTCGTGAGTTCAAGCCCCACGTCCGGCTCACGCTGTCAACGCAGAGCCTGCTTCTGGTCCTCTGTCCCCCTCTCTGCCCCCCTCTGACTCGTGCCCTCCCTCAAAAACAAACGCTAAAAAAAAAAAAAATTGTTTTTGTATTTTAAAACGAAGAGTTACCAAAAAAAAAAGGGCATTGGGTTTGAATTTTTTTTTTTTTTTTTTTTAAGTTCAGGAAAATAAATTTTCCAGAAAGTGAGGTCTCCTCACTTTGGTCTCAAGCCTGTCTGGCTCAGGAGAGCATGAGGAGGAGCGGCCAGGAGCGCCCGGCGTCAGGGCCGGCACGTGGCACAGACAGGAAAGCTTCGGACCCGCTCCTCCTCCCTGGCGGTCACCTGGTGCTCCTCCACAAGCTGAGTTTCTTGGGTGCCTGACAGGGGCAAAGGAGTCGAGCCAACTCCCCCCCGTGACCGGAGCCGGGCAGGGACGGGGCCTCCCTTGTCCAGATCAGTGGACGCAAGGAATGGTGTGCTCTTGCCCCAAATAGCAGGCGGGGCAGTTTCCAGCTGTTCAGGGGCTGCCGGTGGTGCCGAGACGGTATCTGACACCGTGGCTCCGGAGAGGAGGCAGGAGACAGGCAAACCCCACAGGCATGCACAGCCCCAAAGCAGGACGCTCCCAGAGAAGAGACCCCCTGCCCTGGGGACAGCCGTGGACCAAGCAGCTGAGCCCAAGCACCCAACTCTTACCCTGGCCGCTGCTCTCCCAGATCTCCGTGCCCAGGCTGCTGCCAGGCACGGTCACATCACCCTGCTCCAGGCACAAGTTGTTCTGCTTTTTAGCAAACCGAGGAGGAATACGGGAGGAAAGACCTCGACCCTTGACAGGCACCTAAGGAGAAAAGAGGTGACGCTGTCCGGCCCAGACGTGAGGCGTGAAGCACGAGTTCTCCCCGCCAGAACCACACCACGGGAAACTGCCCCAGGGGTGCAGGAACGCTGGCATCTCAAGGCCTCGGCCACGGGTGAATGGCAAGGCCAACCACACCATCCCCGGGAAGGGCGACAGGCCGGTGCACGCAGGCTGCAGAGGCCAAGGGTGCAGGGTCCATGCCTGACTGCAGTTCCAATACAGGGTCCCCGGCCCTCGAGACGCCCTGGGTGACGAATCTCATCCCACACAGGCTGGAGTGGTGGGAGGAGGGGGGCCTGGGGGGCCTGAGGGAGGTCTGCGTCCTGCTGTCACCTGGGATGAGTCACCTTCTCCAAGCACTGGGCTAACATCACCTACTCCCACACGACAACAGGGTTGGTGGATGTCGGGGGCACAAGCACGCTGCTGTGCCCGCCTTCCCCTCGTCTAGCTTGGGCCTGATTCAGAACTCTCTCTCCTCGCTCTGGGTTTCTCTGTGCCGGCCTGCCCTCCACCCCACACCCCCTACCTGCACGGCCTGCTCCTTCTTCCTCCTCTCTTCTTCCAGCAGACGGCGCTGCTTCTTGGTCAGGACCTCAATGAAGCCTTCGCCCGCCATGGGGCCCACCTCACTCTCCTCCCCAGGGCTGGATCCGCAGTTTTCAACGATGGAATCTGAACCCAGATTTCACAAGAAGGGACAGTGTCTCCATTCATCGGAAGAAAGAATAACCCAACCCTACCGGTTTCTCATATCTAAGGACAGCTCAGCTCCGAAGGTTGGGCGGCACCAGGCCCGATGCCTCCAAGGAGCAGACTGTACATGGAATCTATGGAAATCCTGAAAGGGTCCCTTCTCCCCCCCCCCCCCTCCTCGGCACATGGTCGTCTCACACCGCAGACGCCAGTAACACTACAGTTTAAGAAAAGACGCTGGTGACCAAAGTCTCTGCTCTGGTACCAGCCAGCCGCGTGACCCTGGACACACCACACAACCTCGCTAGGCCTCGGGGTCCCCCTCTGTAAAACTGGGGCACCGGGGCTGCTACGAGGGGTGGCAAGGCTGTGAGCAGCAGGAGGGCAGGAACCATATCCGTTCGGCTCACCAGCGTCGCCCCGGAACTTGGCCCGCCACCTGCCCAGAGGCCACGATGTCCAGAGAACAGATGGGCAAACCCAGCGACCCTCGAAAGCCACCGTGGCCCTCGGTTTTGAGGGGCCTGAAGATGTGAGGGGACAGACTCACTTCCATAGCTCAGGTCGAACTGTTTCATGGTCTCTCCCTGTTCGCCCGCCCTCTGAGCAACCAGCTTGGCCGCCTCCTCCGCCGTCTCACAGGAGGCCTCGGGGATGTCAGAGGCACCGTGGGCCACCCGCTCCAGCACGTAGTGGCTGCTCCCACTGCTGCAACCGAGACCCGCGGGCAAGGCCTCATCTGGGGACCTAGGAAGGAGGAGGAACCGTGTTAGCTCGGAAGCGGCCAGAGGCTGGGGAAGGAGAGAAAGGGACGATCAGCATGTGCACACGGCACGCACGTGGACACAGGGCCCCGACCTACAGCGCGCCCCCTCTGCGCAGTCGAAGCTGCTCCCCGGCGGCAGCCCTCCTACGGCCACACTGCTGCGGTGGCTCTGCCGGCTCACGGGGACAACTGCTCTTCTCTGACCCCTTCCAGGGCTCAGTGCCTCGGTTCTTCCCCACTGCGTGCCCAACTCAGCAGGGCTGCAGACAGGAGAGAACGAAGGGGACCGCCCAGAGCAGGGCCACAGCCCTTACCGCTCCTGACACAGGAGACTGACCAGGGAGTCAAGGAGCCGGGCCAGGCCGCACGACAAGGCTCTCAGCAGAAGTCAGAAGCGAAGCCCCGTGTCAGCAGCTGGGGCCTGGAAAGCTAGGCCAGCCCAACACCTGGAAAGCTCAGCATTCCCCTAGGGCTCCTTCTTTGGGGCTGAGTGGATTCCAATCCAGGTTTCTGGCCCCCAGGTTTCTGGCCCCGGATTCTCAGGAGACTGGGAGGTAGGGAAGTGGCCTTCCTCAGGCGGAGGCATGGATCAGAAAAACAGGCTGCGCGAGTGAGTCTCTGCACGGGCTCTCCCCTCTCCCGGATTCCAGGCAGCCTGCAGGCAATGAGCCACACAAACCTGAGCCACCTGGAAGCCTCCAGATCCCCTGAGAGACGCTCACAGGGCCTCAGGCAGCTCACCTGCTTTTGCCACTGCCTGGCTCTTCCCACCAGGAGGTGGTCAATCCCTGAAACGGAGCCGCATCTCCTCACGGCCAAGAGGCAGAGCCACTTGGGAAGAGCTGTCCCTACAGGACCAGGAGGCTAGATGGCCCAGCAGGACGCGGGGGGGAGAGCAGTCCAGGGGCAGAGGAATCTGGGGGACCGGCACCGTGCACAGGAAGCGTCCCCCTCGGCGGGGCGGCAAAGGGTACTTATGGAGGCTGAGCTCTCCTGACGGGTGCCGGGGCAGCCACCGCTCGAGGACCAACGGGCTGGGGCTCTGGGTTTCGGTTTTCAAGCCACAACAACAACAACGACAACAACATGCCACGAGAGAGGCAGACAAGCAGTGTGAGAGCGAGTGATGGAGACGCCCACACACAACGGCCCGGGTGGGCAGCGGCCCTCCTGGAGGACGACAGAGGGACGGAGTCGGGGCGCCGGACACACGGCAGGGCATGCATGCATGGGTGCTGCTTACAACGACAGGCTTGGTAACAGAACAGCAACAGAGAAGAGCCTGGGGTTCGGTCTGCGTTTTACCTTTTGGCTTTCAAAGGCGTCCCATTCTGTTGGCTGTCATAACGGGGAGAGGCGTCACCACCACCTGGCCTAATGGACTTGTCCCCAAACCCCCCCGGCTCCAGCTTTCGGCTCTGCCTGTCGGCCAGGGGCCTCTGGCTGGAGAAGCTCCTCTTGGCCAGCTCCTTCTTCTCACCCGCGGCGGCCCCGGGCAGGCTGCCGTCCGCCTGCGGGTCGGGCTCAGCCCCCGGGCCCTCGCGCCGCTCCCGCCGCTCGCTGAAGTCACTGCTCTCGGAAGCCGTCTCCCACTCCTCGTTGGCGTGATCGGACGAGTTCTGGTACGAGAGCTCGGGGGACCCGCTCTTGTCCCCGGGGCAGAGCTTGGGCCGGCCCGGCCACGGCCCCGCCAAGAGGTGCGGCTCCTCCTCCGGCCCCCACAGGCCCAGGGACTCCCGCTCCTGCCGGAGGCGCCGGAAGCGAGGGGGCTTGTCCTGACGCGGGGGGCGCCTTCTCCGGAAGGGCCGGTTCTCGGCGGCTTCCGAGTCGGCCGCGTGGTCATCGGGGAAGAAGGGCCTCTTGTCCTCCAGGCGGCCGTCCTCGAAGGCCCTGGCGCCAAGCGAGTCAGAATGTCTGTAGGCGTCAGGGACACAGTCTCTGTCTGCGGGTCGCCGGGACCCGCACGTGTCTGGGGAGCTGTACTCCTGCCAGGAGGCTCCCGGGCCCTTGCTCTGCCAGTGGGCGGCCTCTTTGGACACAAAGGTTCTCCGGCCGTAGCCGCAGCTGCTCAGCCGGGGAGGGAGCGCCCGGCCGAAGGCGCGAGGGCCTCGGCTCTTGGCCTCCGGGCCGCCGTGGTCCTCGGAGCATGCCTTGGTGGAGCGCCAGGAGTCCCTGAAGTCGCCCCTCCTCAGGGTGCTGCCCTCCCGCTCCAGGAGCGAGCCCTCGCTCCCGTTCTCCGAGCCTCGCTGCCGCCGCCGCTTGGGAAGCTCTTCGTACTCAGAGCCCTCGCTGTGCGTCTCGCTGGCGATGCGCCGTCGCGGCTTGGCCCTGGGGAAGTCCTCCGGCTGGCCAAAGTCCCGCAGCCCCCGGCCGCGGCCACTCCTCTGGCCGCTGCCGTAGACGCCCCGCGCCCCGAGCACCCCCCCACCGCAGAGGCCTGGGCCACCGCCCGCCGGCCGCCCTCGGAAGGTGAACTCTCGGAAGCCACGGCCGCGGCCCCGGGCCTGCCCTCGGCCCCCGAAAGCTTGCTCCTCATCGATAAAGATCCAATTGTTCCTCTTTGTCGCGGGCGTGTCATTGGACTCCCGGGGGGGTCTGCCCTCCCAGGCCCTGGCCGGCTTCTCGTCCTCGTCACACCTGCTGGCCTCGCGGCCCACACTAGCACGGGCAGGGCCCTGGTCCTCCAAGGGGGAGGGGGAGGAGTTGGCCAGCGCGGGGTCGTTCTCTTCATCCTCGTCCTTCTCCGCCTTGCGAGCCGGCCCCTTCTCCTTGGCCACGCGGGCGCTCTCCTCCCCCAGCTCCTGCTTAATCTTCTCCAGTTCCTTCTCCTTGTCCTCCACCTTGAGGGCTTTCAGGACGGGCTTCTTGATGGGTCCCGACCTCCGCGTCCTGCTGGTCTGCTCCTGGTGCTGGCTGCCGGGGCCCCGGGGCTCGGCGGTCCACTCGGGCTCCAGGGACGGCTGTTTGTTGGGGCTCCCGTCCTTCTCCCAGGAGGAGACGTTAAAGGGTGGCTCCTCCCGGGGTGTCCCCTTCTCGATGCCGCTGGCCGTGTCCGTGGACTCTGGCGGGTGGCTAACGTCCCAACTGCTATACTCTGGCTTTTTCTCCGCTGGGGCAAAGTCGGGCTCCAGTGGGGAACACCTGAGGTCTGGGCTGTGACCCCCAGGAGCACCCGCTTCCTGAACATTTTCTTGGGGTGGAAACAAAAGCTCCTGGCCTATTCTTTGAGAAGAGACACAGCTGTCAAAGTCTGCTGGGGCCTTCTTGTCAAAAGCACTCAAGAACTCCTCCCCTCTCTCCTCAAGGAGATCGCGCTGGGCACCTACACCCCCTGACCTTCCGTGGGGGGCAGAGTAAGAGCTTTCATTCCTGAAAAGGAACCAGAAAAATCAGTCAATGTGATTGGAGCTTGGTTCCTGGTTTCCATGCTGAACACAGAGCTTAGTTTTAAAAAGAAAAAAAAAAAATCTTTTTTAAAAAGAAAATGAAAAAGAAAAAAAACACAAGCACCAACATTTGCTCTAGCTTTAAACACGTCTCAGAGCTGCTGGGCCATGGATTGGTCGGCGGCCCCTGGAGTCCAGAGTGAAGAATGCGGGGGCTGCTGGTGGACTCAGCGTGCCACCTGGAGGCGTAGCAGCTGGGGATCCTCTGGTTCAAGCGACAAGCTGGAGCCTGGGAGTCCACGGAGAGTCTGGGGCCCTGGGCCAGCAGGGCCAGCTTGCTCCACTTGGACAGGAAGGAGCCACGACCCGGGCACGTGGCCCCGCCAGACCCCACCCCTCGCCCTGACCCAAGGTTCAGCAGATCTGCCTCTGACCCAGGACCTCTCCTCGGCCGTCAGCCCCGCCGGCAGGTGAGCGCCTCTCACACAAAGGCGTTCCAGCAAACCTCCTCGTACTCCCCGTCCACGGAAGACACTGCCTGTGGGGACAGCGCCCCCTCCCGGAGCCCCGCACGAGCAGGATTTGGACATCCTGCCTTCACTCGCAGGCCAGGAGGGCGGAGTTCCAGCTCACCTGACATGCATGTCCACGGCCAAAGCGTCGTTTGATTTCGGCTGCGGAAGCGAGTAGCCTTTGCTCTGCAACGCCATGTAGCCCTCTGGGCTCCACACGGGGGCCGGATCGAGGGCGGCCACTTTCCTTTCTTGCAGCGGGGGCACGCAGTTCTGGTCCTCAGAGCGACAGCCAGTCCCACCGAGGGAGTCTTGGGGCATCATGGGTTTCATCAGTCCTGAAGGAGGCACAGGCAAAGAATCACCCTGCATCAGCCAGCGCAGAGAGCCGCACTCCGACCTCGGGGGCAACCCAAGGCCCGAGGGAGACCGTAGTTACCAGTTACCCTATCAGGCGGACACAGCACCCCACCTGCTCGCCATCGCCGAGCCCTCCGTGTTCTCTCAACACGGAACCTCTGAAGGCGCACGAGCACGCGACGGGAGGGGTCTACGGATCCATTCTAAGACCTGTGAAGTCCAACCTGAGCTCCAGGTTCAGGACCCCATGCTGAAGAGTGCCTCAAACTGGCAAATGGAAACTGGAAATATCTAACTAGAGAGCCCATCATGTCAGCAAAAGGCTAGAGAGGTCAACCCGTCGGCCACGAGGGTCTGTGTGTGAGCAGGGACGCTGAGGTCTCCTGCCCAGGCGCGAGGAAGACCAGCCGTGTGGCCAAGAGGCACACGGACCAAGAGCTGCCGTCTGCAGGCTTCAAACCCCGAGCAGCAAGCCTTAGGAAGGGATTCTGGTGTCAGCTTTGTTTTTTTTTTTAATGTTTACTTATATTTCAGAGAGAGAGACAGACAAAGAAAGAGAGTGCACAAGCAGGGAAGGGGTACAGAGAGGGGGAGACACAGAATCCGAAGCAGGCTCCAGGCTCCGAGCCGTCAGCACAGAGCCCGACACGGGGCTTGAACTCACTAACTATGAGATCGTGACCTCAGCCGAAGTCGGACGCTTAACCGACTGAGCCACCCAGGTGCCCCCATCGGTTCCTTTATTTATTTATTTTTAAAAAGATTTTATTTTTAAGTAATCTCTACACCCAACATGGGGCTCAAACCCACAACCCTTAGACCATTTAGAGTCAGATGCTCTCCTGAACAAGCCAGCCAGGTGCCCCAGTTCCTTTTATCTCTAGCCCTAGGACTGACTGCCACACTCCACGTTTTTATACGGTGAATGGTGGTGCACAGATGACAATAAACTGTTTAACGGGCCTGAGGTGATTAAGACACAGAGGACACCTCGGTCCCTCCAGACATAAGCTACCAGGGGAAAGTGTGCCACCACCCCCCTCCCTGCCACCGTGGCCTATCTGTCCACGTCCATCAACCTGGGGAGAGTGAGGAGGGAGGTGGTGCAGAAATTAAACGTCTCATCAGGCCTAAGTCTGTGGACAGAAAAAGATCTGATTTTTCAGATACTTTCTTCACAGAGCTTATTAGCATACACACATTTTGTGTGGCTTTTACACGGAGATAATCTGGCCAGAAAACAGCTCTGCGTTAGGCCGGTGCGTTAAAGCTTTCTTTTAGCTCTAGAGCGCCCTCTTCAAATGCCACTGATACGTGACTCCAACACAAAGTTAGTGTGAGTCAGCCGGTGGGGACCCTCTCTGGAACCCTGAAATTATACACCACTCATTAAGTACTCATTATGAGGCACACTGGCTTCTTTTCACAGCTCTTATTACCTGGAAAACCCTGCTACCACAAACGCGCGGGGCAGAATAGGTCATCACACATATCACTTGCAGAGCTGTGTTCCCAAGCAATTGGGAAATCTCCAGGGAGTTGAAACCACAGCCACCGGCCAGCGCCACAAGCCGGTGCTTCCTGGAGGGGAGCAGGGGAATACACCTGTCAGTCCTAGTAACCATGGGCTTGGACTCTGACCCCCGGCAGCACAGGGGATGGAGCTTTCTGCACAAGGAGAAGCTGCTCAAGACAGAGGCCCTCAATTCAAAGGCAGATTTAAAAATCTATGCTCTTTTGGGGCACCCGGGTGGCTCAGTCGATTCAGTGCCTGACTCATGATTTTGGCTCAGGACATGATCTCACAGTTCGTGAGTTCAAGCCCCACATCAGGCTCTGCACTGGCAGTGTGGAGCCTGCTTGAGATTCTTTCTCTCTCCCCGCCCCTTCCCTGTTCACATGGGTGGCTCGCTCTCTCTCAAAAAAAAAAACAAACAAAAAAAAAAAACAAAAAAACATATACACACACACACACACACACACACACACACACACACACACGCTCTTTAGTACAGGGAAACAACTTAAGTTTGTGTCCTGGCCTGGGCCAGTTAGGGAAAAATAGTTTGCTGCTAGGAATGTATAACTGTGCTGGCTTTCATGCAGGTTGTGGGGAGGAGGGTTTAGATGCATTCCCCAAGAGTGGTCCAGAATTTTCCCAAGTTAGAATAGCAAGGGGTTCTAGGAAGGCAAGAGAAAACATAATTGGAGGGACAGACTCTCCACTCGAGCCGTACCGGATCCCCACAACAAATACAGCTCTGTTAAAAATGAGCTCACAATCCAAAATTCCCAGCATGTGTGGGAAGCTGCCCGCCACTAGCCCACAGTGAGCCCACAGGGTTACCTGCCTGAGAACTTCAGATAACAGAATAATAAATACCAGAAATCAGGTTTTAAGTTATTAAAAGCATAAAAAAGGAATTAAAACCTTAAGAAAAACATGACACACACACACACAAACACACACACACACACACTAGAATTGACAAAAGAAATTCCAATAATAAAAAATATAGTCACTGAAAAAACTCACTGGGCAATAAATTAAAAAGAGAGAGAGAGAGAGAGAGAGAGAAATTGAACACAAGCAGAAAGAAAATGGACACAACACGGGGAGACGAAACCACAGAGGAAAGAGGAGATTGTAAAGAAGCCAGAAAGAACACAGAGTGGGTTCCACAGAAACGAATCACTCTGAGCAGCCACAGAACCAGAAGAAAATGGACTACTACCTTCCTGGTCCTGAAAAAGAGACGTGCCAACCCAGAATTCTACACCCAGCTAGAGAAAGGGTGTCATAAAGACTTCTTCAGGCCAAGAAAACCTACTGCCAGAAAAACTTCCTGAAGAACTCGACAGAACGTACTTCACAAAGAAGCGTATCGCACCCAGATGGAACACACGGGAAGGAATAGCGAAGGGACAGGCGAGTCCGCAGAAGCAGACTGCAGGAAGCAACAGAAACAATGCCCGATTTGGTGGCATAAAAACAAGAACTAAAACTCGAGGGAGAAATCAGAAGGCAGACTGATGAGCTAACCAGCTCGGCTGAAGGGGGAGAACGCCCATCAGCCTATGCCAGTCACAGGCACGTCTCAGAACGTCCCGTAACCACTAACACAGTACAAACAGCACGCAGAAGTAAAACAACCCGAAGCATAGGATCCAAAGAAAGGAAGAAGAAAAGTAAGAAAGGTGGGATCAACAGAAAGCATAAAGTAGGACAGCAGAAAATCCGAATATCATAATCGCCCCAAATCCAAAGAGAGGCACTTTGGCGATTGCAGTCACAGATTTTCAGGGTGGGTAAAACCATACGCATCTTGTACCTACAAACGCCCCCTGCAAAAAAGGGCTCAGGGAGGCGGATGGTAAAAAGATACCAAATGAATCTTCATCAAAAGAAACCTGGAATGATGACATCAGTATCAGACACAGTGGACGGGAGAGGTGGACAGCACAGTTAAGGAGGACAGTGCTGTGTGAGGATAAGGAGAACGAGATACAACAGTCCAAACCCGTCTGCTTCCAGACAGAGCGAAGCCCGACAGGCTTAGGGATTCAACACACCTACAGTCACAGTGGGAGATTCTCATGCACCTCTTAGTAAGTGATGGGGGGGGTGGGTAACAAATCGTGATGGATGTGAGAGAAACTCGCACAGCACAGCCAGCAAGTTCGATGGAATGGACCACATCCAATTGGAGAATATTCTTTTCAAGAAAACACAGAATGTTAAATAAAGAGTATGTAATAGCCTACAAAAAAAAAATCTCAACAAAACGCCAAGCAATCTCGATCGGGAGCTAGCCGGCATACGAATGCCCTTGAGTGAAACCCGACCCGCCACCTGTTTTTAAAAATAAAGTTTTACTGGAAAGCGACAGACTCGTTCAGTCACTATCGTCTTTGGTCATTTTTGTTCTACAACAGCAAAATGGAGTAGCTGTTCAAAGCCCAAAATATTTATTATCTGGCATTTATAGAAAAGCTTCCTGACCCCTGTTCTAGATCATACAGACAATGGTATCTGACCACAAAGCAGCCACGTTAGAAATTAACACCGTCCGGATATTCTTAAAACTCTGTATTTGGAAAATTTATGCCATACTATTAAAAACCATCGACCAAAGAAAGGTAACAAATCAAAATCTGACGAGCACTGAAAACTGTACAGTAACAAAAATGCTGTATCTTAAAACTCCTGTTCATAGCAATTTACAGCTAAAGTAATACTTAAATACTTACATCTAAAAATCAGATATTACTGGTCTAAGTATTCAACGCAATTACAAAAGAGTACAATACTTAAAAATGGCATTTTAAAAACGGGGAGGAGAAGTCAAGGAAAAAAAGAGAGAAGTCACAAAAAAACATTAAGAATGGAAAGAGAGATATCCTTCAGTAAGAAAAAAAAGAAAGAAACAAGGGGGAAAAAAAGGAAAGAGGAACCAAAGGGCATTGCAGGGACATCGGAACTAGTTAAAACAACATATAATGCATCATCAGAAAGACTCTGCCCGGTAATTCTTTGCGACTGGTACCGTCCATGCCCTCATGGTGCAAACAACTAAGTTAAAACTCAGACCGGTCACGTGCGTTACAGGAGCGGCCAGACTGGATCCCGAAGCAACACCCCGAACACCACACCATCCTGGACGCCACTGGGGTGGCCCACTGGGGCTCGCTTACCCGAGGGATGGAGGGCGGACGGGTAGAAATCCACTGGGGCCCGAGTGGGCGGGATCCGTGGGTCCATGTAGGAAGGCATCATCATCCACCTGGGATCGAAGCCCAGCATTTGGGGGTGGTGGGGGTAGAAAGTGCGCTGTGGGTGGGAAGGTGGGGGGTACACGGGCTGCCAGTGCTGCATCTTATACAGCTGCTCCTGAGCAGACAGAGAGAGAACAGGTCAGACCGGTGCTCGGGGCAGAGACCGTGCAGGTGCGTACACGCACACGCACGCACGCTCACACATATACACACCACACACACACACGCACCCCCCCCCACACCCACACACTCACACACACAGGCACACTAACCCCGGGCTGTAGGAGTCTCTGATGGCTCCCCACAGCTCTCCATGGAACAGCCCGAGTCCCACCAGGCCCCACGTGACCTGCCCGACCGCCCACCAGCTTCACTGCACACGACTGCCTGCCCACATGGGGCCCTGGTTGCACACTGGGCCCTCCGTCTAGGAGGCTTCCTACTCCCTTGCATCCTGGCTCATCCCTGCTCCTCCTTCAGGATTCCGCTCAAAACGCCCTTCCTCCGGGCAGCCACCCCGAGTCCCTGGACGAGATGAGGCCCCTGCCTCTGCTCTGCAGCACTGGTCCTCCTCCTCTGTAGCACTGACAACGGGTGATCATTTTGAGCTGCCGGTCTCCCTCACAAAACCGTAAGAAACTACACGCCGGGTTCACTGTCGTATCCTTGCGGCCTACCACCAGTCACGGCACATGGAAAATCCAGTGCACAAATGGATAAATATCAGCAAAACCTTCGAAATCGGGTCCTAGACCCCGTGGGGGCGCATTTCCAGCCCTGCCCCTTCACATCAGTGACCTCCGGGGCTGTCCTCTCCAGTGCACCCAGAATCAGCATTCCGGCAGGACCCAGGTGCAGAGTCAGACAAGAAAAGCGGACCGGGCCGCACCCTTCCCATCTGCAAACAAAGAGGCCCGGGCTGGATTCCCAGGACGGCTCTGTGGGCCTCCCTCCTCCTCCGTCTGGACCCCAGGCCCCCGGGGAACCTGACCAGACAGTCTGTCTGCCAGGCTCCTTCGGCAGTCCTGGTGCTTTCAGACTCCTTTCTCTTCCCGAGGAAGGACTTACCCGTCCCCGCCCCCCAGAAGCGTTACACACAGGAGCTCTCGCTGCTGTGTCTGGCTGGAGTCACTCCAGAGACCTTCCTGGTCAGTAGTTCCCCACCAAGCCGGGGAGTAACTGCACAGTGCTGGCTCACACTGTAACACCGTCACAGCACACGAGGAACACAGCTTCGCGTTTACAGCTCAGGACCCGATGAGCTTCCGGAAGACCTCGTAGGGGCCCAGGGGAAGGAGGCTCTGGGGTGAAGGTTTCACAGGCAACTAAATGAGATTCTGGAAAAGGCTGGAGATGCTGGAGATCCTGATTTGTGTCCCTAAGGCACACATGTTCTGCACCGGGCTCGCTGTCATTAAGGATGATTTACTGCACGTCTAGCTGCTGGGCTACGTGAGGTCCACGTTTCATCTGTTTCCCACCCGAGTGCACTGCTCATCAGTAATCATCTGTTCCTTCATTGATCACTCCTGGAACACACACGATCACCAACGGTGCTTCCGGCTGGCCACCAGAGATCGGCACGATTACAACCATCACCCACGTAATCTTCTCTGGGGCGAAGAGCAGGTCCCTTTTAAAGCTCACAAGACACTAATGAAGAGGACACTGATAACACCGATCAACCAGAATGCAGGCGCCACAAAACCCTCGCTGCCCCTCTGAGGCCGGTACTCGTTGTTCCTGGCCCATCTGAGGCCACACTCGACCCGAGAAGCTGCACGATTAGGACCAGGAGGCACAGCAGTTCAACTCCACCCCTACAAACCCCCGTGCTTATCCCAAACTAGTACACCTCTCTGCCAGCTTTCCAAGCCCTCCCGGGCCTCCTCACTCCTTGGGACGGTCCCAGGGCGGACAACGCTGGCCTACGGACAGGCTGCAGTGCACTGCTCTGAATGAAAACACCACTCTTCAGCGAGACTGCACTGGGTGAGTGCACGCCCCGCTGCCACCGCCTCACCAACACCAGACAAGGGAAGGCGCTACCAACAACCGTTCTATTCATCCACGGGAGAAATCACTCGGAAAAACAAAACACGGCCAGGGATGATCTTCCAAGGCCGTAAGTTTTCAGGTGCAGCCCCTAACATCCGTGCCAGTGATGGGGACATTCGAGTTGTTTCTTTTCATCGAAGGGGGAGGGGACCGGAGGAGGAGACAGGGGACATCCACACTCAGCGGTCCGATCTGTTTACCTGCTGTTGCTGCTGCTGCTGGCGCTGGAATCTGGGAGGAAGAGACTTCTGGTACTTGCCGAACTCCTGTGCGGGGGACCCAGCCTCCCTGGCGCCCTCCTCACTGCCGCCACTCTGAGCCACAGCCGGAGGAGCCGCGGGGGCTTCTTCTGAAAACGTGTTGGGGGTTCCCTGGGCGGGAAACTCAGGGGAGCCTGGAGGACAAGTAACCAGAGAGACGGCTGCGGTGAGCTCACGGAAGCCGGGCCAGCCCAACGTTGACGGCAAACGCTTGCTCTCGTCGGCACGGACGGTGCACGAGCTCATGGGCTCCCCACGACGCCATCGCTTCAGAGGTGAGAGAGCGCTAAGGGTCGAGAGGTCAGAGGAACCACCAGGGTTCCAGAAGAGAAGGGTTCTACTGAAAAGGACCCCAGTAAATGAGAGAGCAGCCACCAGCTCGGCGACAGCCCACAGCCATCACCTGAGCGACATGAGTCAATGCAGCCAAAGGCCGTGCTGGCCACCAAGTCAGCACGCGTCCCCTGGCTGGTTGCCTCATCTGTGAAGGGAGGACAGCAACCCTGTCCGTCCCACGGGCCTCTGTGAGCCTTAAGGGAGACAATCCATGCAAGGCCGGTAGCAAGTGCTCCCCACAACTTCCCATCTGTATACTCTCTGAAATTCCCTTCTTCCTTACCTCCACCCACCTTTACAGCTTTAACGAAGTAGAAAAGACGTCAGCATTCTTAATTTTACTGCCGGGGACACCCAAACCCTGATGCAAAGCCTCAGGGACCCGGCGGTGCAGCGCAGGGGGAACACGGAAGCAGCACAGAGCAGGTGCCCACACACCCCGAAGGCCGGTCTCAACTGAACACACTCACACCGTGGCACCCGCTTCCTGGACTCTCCACTGCCTGTCTCAGCGAGTGTGGACACCAGCACAGGCCGCACTCGGGCCTCAGTGAGAGGCGATGGACAGGACAGTGGCGGCTTCTCGGTGCTCCTTGGCCAGAAGGGGGCTGAGGACCAGCAGACCCTGACCATGAGTGAGACCCACCTGAGAAGCTTTCAGGGTCTGAAACTAACATCGGGCCCGTCTCTCCTAAACAGAGTTGGTTTTAGTTCATTTAAGAAGGTCCCAAAGAACAAAGCTGGTCACAAAGAACAGGTTCTTTACAACTGCTACGAGGCACTTTCCAACTTGCAATGCTGTTCCACATCTCTTATGGAGCCATGTGGGTCCATCCCTCAGAATCCAGGCCAGGAAAAACATACTCTAACAAACAGGCGGGCTTCTCCCCAAGGTCACAAAGATACTTTGTGGTTTCCTTTCTTTCTTTTTTGAGATAGTGTGCATGTGCGAGCACAAGTGAAGGAGGGGCAGAGAGAGAGAGAGGGAGAGAGTCCCGAGCAGGCTCCGCGTTGTCAGCACAGAGCCCAACTTGGGGCTCGATCCCACGAACATGAGATCATGACCTGAGCAGAAATCAAGAGGTGGACGCTTAACCGACTGAGCCACCCCGGCGCCCCACTTTGTGATTTTGGGTTTTTTTTTTAAATGTTTATCCATTTTTGAGAGAGACCGAGAGACAGAGCACGAGCAGGCGAGGGGCGGAGAGAGAGGGAGACACAGAATCCGAAGCGGGCTCCGGGCTCCGAGCCGTCAGCACAGAGCCCGACGTGGGGCTTCAACTCACAAACCGTGAGATCGTGACTTGAGCTGAAGTCGGCCGCTTCACCGACCGAGCCCCCAGTCGCCCCGCTTTGTGATTTTGTTAAGTGAACTCAGAGGGCCCTGGGCTTGCACTGAGGCCCGCCACCATCCGCATCTTTGGTTGAGCAGTGGCAGGGGTGACAATGGCCACAAGGCACGGAATGACAACCAAGCGGGCAGCGCGCGCACTTTCCGTATCTAGAAGCTGCACGAGGTGCTTTCTGTACGTTATCTCACGTGCCCCTCAGCGTGTGGCAAAGTGCATACTAATTCCAGCCCATTTTACAGATGAGGGAACGCGCACCAGGGAGGTGAGTGGCCGCAGCCAGCCGGTTTCAGTCCCTGACACGGGATGTGAACCCATGCCGAAGCGCAACGGCCGGTGCTTCCCCGCCCCCTCCAGCTGCCCGCCACAGGCTGAACCAGTAAGGCAGGGAGGCACCCACAGCCTAGGGTGTCCAGTTGATGGGACAAGGGCCCAGCGCCTACCTTTGCGGACAGCAGGGCCATTCTCCTGTGGGGGCACCTTCTCGGTGCCTGGAGATCGGGGCACTTCCTTCTCCGCCGGTTTCGGGGCCTCGCCCGCCTTCTGAGCCTGCTTACGCTTCTGGTCCAGCTGCTTGAGCTTGGCGGCACAGGCAGCCAGCCTCTCCTCCCGTGCTCGGCGCTCCTCCTCCTCCCGGCGCTTTCGGGCTCGTTCCACAGCCTCGGACATCTCTGACTGTACAAACTTCTGCCGTGGAGGTGGCTTGTCCTCTTTGTCCTCGACAGACTGTTGCCGGAACACGCTGACCAGCGAGGACTTCTGCCAAGAGAATGAAGTCTGCTGGAACAACAGACCCCAAACCCAGGAGACGGGGCCACCCCAGCATGGGAGCAGTTCTGCTTCCCAAGATCCCCGAGCACCTTCGAGAGGCAGCAGTCACGCACGCCACGGACCTGGGTCTCCGGGCCCCTTCCTAACCTCCAGTGAGGTCTGGGCAAGTGTCAACCCTCCCTCCCTTAGCTCCCCACTGTAAGCTGGGGATAGAGGAGGCCCTCGGGATGGTGGGTGTGCAAGGAAGGATTCGCACCACACTCTGCATGGTGACCGACAAACAAAACAGCACCCTGGTGCCCCCACCACCACTAATGGGCACACAAGATAAGGGCCTCCACGGCTACTGGACGGGAGCAGGGACCACACGCTCATCCCCTGAGTTGCAAAACGGCTCTAGTCTTTCTCCCGTAAAAATACAGAAACCTCTGGGAATAAAGAGGTACGAGAAATTAAAATGCAGTCAGATCGACGGTTACAAAGTGACGCTTCATCTAAAAACATCTCTTCTGGCAACTTCATCCACTCCTGAGTCTCTCTCACCGGTCGCCAGTTACCGGACAGCAACAGAGAGAAGCCCACTCAACACCGGGAAGGTTCCTCCCTGATCTGCAGGGAGCACCCAGAATATGCACCAGCACGGACGACGGCCAAGTTCAACCGATCCCCAGCCACTGGAACTCCGGCGAGGTGACCGTCACAACACACAGCTTCCCATCCTGAGTGCTAGTGATGCACGGAAGTGTCACGAGTCCTCAAACATAAACAAACACGGTCTGGGCCTTCTCCAGTCTGCTCGTGAACCCTCCACAAAAGCGCTATGCAACACGCTGACCGCAGTCAAGGACTTTTCCTCCTGAGAGCTGGCTTCTCATAATCCAGAGACAACGGTGACAATTGTAAAAGATCAGAAACTTCTGACCTAGAAGCACGAAAGTACTTTCACACGATGTAACCGGGGCCGACGTGTGCACTGTCCTTCACGTGGCCCTTGACCAGCCCCGGCCGCGCTCTGTAGCACTGGGCACAGTGGCACGACAGAGCCTCCACCACCAGCCCCCAGTGCTCCCAGGGAGGCAGGAGCAGCACCCGAAGTGTATGAATACTTCCATCGAGACGGCTGACGCGCCTTTCCGAACTCCCCTAACGGTAGCTACCATTTCATAGACTCCATGCTCTGCAAAATACTTGAACTTTTCAGAAATCGGAATGCAGAAAACTACATTTTTCTTTCCCGACTCAGTTAATTCACATTGTTATGAGATCAAAACGAAATCTTCTTTGAATACTCACCAACCCCAATATATGAACGAAATTTGGATTCGTTGCAGGGTAATTTCCAAGAATAGGTCTGTGTCGATTTGTTTTTTAATGTTTGTTTATTTGAGAGAGAGAGAGAGGGAGAGAGAGAGAGAGGGAGAGAGAGAGAGAGGGAAAAGAGAAAGAATCCCAAGCAGGCTCTACCCAGTCAGCGCAAAGCCCGACACGGGGCTTGATCTCATGAACCTGGGAGATCATGTCCTGAGCCAAAATCAAGGGTCAGATGCTTGACTAACTGAGTCACCCGGGTGCCCTAGCTCTATGTCAATTTTGTTTCGTTTTTGTTTTCCCCTGTACCCAGCACAGTGCCTGGTACTCAATTTTAAAAAAACAAACAAACCTGAAGATAAAGGTATTTTCATTTTATAAGATATGGAACCAGACTCCCTTAAATGGCAAAGTGCATTAAAAATGGCAAGTTTTGGGTGCCTGGGTGACTCAGTTGGGAGTCTGACTCCTGATTTCAGCCCAGGTAATGATCTCATGGCTGGGCCTGCTTAAGATTTCTCTCTCTTTTCCTCTGCCCGTCCACTGCTGGTGAGCTCTCCCTCTCCCTCTCCCTCTCTCTCTTAAAAAAAAAAAAAAAAAAAAAGCAAGGTTTGTTTTGGGTTTTTTTCCCCCAAATATATTTAAATTAATGCCTTCTCTGCCCCTAACACCGTGCCTCCTGCACAATTCAGTCCCAAAGTCATGAAGTCATGAAGTGTGGCAGGTCTGGCACCAGGAAGTCACGGCGGCTAAGAGCAGGTGGTCGGAACCCGGGCAGGGAGAGGAGGATGTCCGTGTGGACATGTGGCTGGTGTGGGAGTGAGCGCCCCATCAAGCTGGGTCAGGAGGCAATTCGTAAGGAGAGGTGGCCTAGAGGGGAGATTCAGGGCATCTGTGGGGTTGGGAGTGGGGGAACGACGCGGATGGCTGAGTGAGTGAGGAGGGCATCTTTACAAGGGAGAGAGGGTGGGGGCAGAAACGGGAGACGGGTCACGTACAGGGGAGCTGATCGAGGAAGTGTGAATACTGGGGACAATGGGAACAGGTGTCTCACTGTTGGGAGACAGGAGTTACAGATACGCGGGGGGAGAGAACTAGGTTGGAATGTGTGGAACCTGAGATATTACTGTGAACTCATAGTTCTCCACGCAGACACGGGAGTAAATAATAAAGACAACACGAACATGTACGTACGTGTGCACGCACATATCTATATATACACACACGTTTCCTCACTCTGTCCACCAAAAGGACCCAAGAGCAGTGAGCACTCCTGGTGACCACATACTGGTTTCTCAATATCACAAGGGCTGATTTCAGACCAAGGCAGGGTAAGGACAAAATGAGCTTGGGAAAGGTTCTCCTGGTGGGCCTGAAAAAAAATTTTGAAAGGGAAAGAAAAGAGAGAGAGAGAAAAAAAAAAAAGAGAAGAAAAAAAAGCCAACTTGTCTAATCAGAAAGCAAGGGATTTGCTCCATAAGGATGGAGACACATAAAGACAGATGCAGCTTGAAGAGGTTCCCAACAGCCAAACCAAAAATACTTGGGGCTTCAGAGCCAACAATCAGAGGCACAGATCATAACCCATTGGTATCGATAAATAAATTCCAAGTTTCATAAGAACCAGGACATTCATAGCCTCAAAGTATCTCCCCACAAAATTCTCATCAATTACGAATGTGGAAGACAGAAACCCCACAGCGTGAAGTTCGGCGGACATTATAACCTTAGTCAAGAGATCAGAGCGAAGGCTGTCAGCAGGCGGGCAGAGTGGAATCAGTGACCTGGCGGGAGGCAACGTGAGCCAGTGTCACTCCTGAGAGATTCTAGCCACAAATGGAAACCCCGAACCTAATCGTGAGGAAGCACCAGACCCCACTCGAGGTACAGTCTACAAAATAACTGGCTTCCAGTCCCCACAAGTGTCCAAGTCCTGACCGTCAAGGAAGGCTGAGGGGCTATCGTGGACCGAAGGCGGCATGGGACTCTGAACCGGATTCTTCCGTACAAAGAACATCAGTGCCACCACTGCTACAAGACGGAGGGGGTCTGGGGGCCAGATGGCAGTGGTTACCGATGCTGCCTTCCTAGCTTTGGCTGAGGTCACCCAGGAGGTAGAAAATAGACGCCAACGTGTTCTGCGGTGACAGGGCCTGGTCAGCCCGGCAACTTACTCTACAAAAGGTTCAGAGAAAAATAGTCTTTGTATCCAGCTAACTGTTTTGAAATTTTCAAAGACAATTTTTTTTTTTTTTTTTTTAATTAAAACAGGAGAAAGAAACGTCCACCTAGGAGTTTTATGCACGCGTGTGCGCCTTCCAAGCTCATCACATGCACAGAAGCCCTCCAGTGCCCATGGTACCTGGTAGTCTGGGCCAGATGCCCAGCTGTGAAGCTTCCTAGAAGGTGGCTGAGGTTCTGGCACTTTGCGGACAACACGGGCCACACCCACTGCTTCACCCCAGTCCTTTCCTTCCTCTTGGGGACGCTTAGCATCAGCACTGTCCGCGGAGCTCATCGACAACTGCCGCTGCCGCCGGGGGTCCCAACTGTTCCTAGGACAAACCACAGTGAATGTGAGTTTCCCCATTCGGCCCCAGTGCAGTCTGATCTTACCCGTCACAGGGCCTCCGGAATGCCGAAGCCAGCCGCCCACATACCAGTGTCCTTCCCTCGAACAGACCCAGCCCCTCACGGCTGAGAGGACACGCCCAGAACACCACAGTCCGGTGGCACCAACATTTACCAAGTCCCTCTTGCACACAAAGCTCTGGGCAGGATGTTTCACACCCATTACTTGGTTTACGGGAAAACAAGTCCTCACCCCCATTTTAAAGGGGTGGTAACGGAGCGTCAGAGAGGCTGGGGAGCTGCCTTCCCAGGAGGAGTGACTAGACTGGAACCTAAGATCCCAGAGGAAGGTCTCTCTCCTCATACCAGGGCTCCCTCCCTGTGCTTTGCATAAAGGAGGTGCTCGATCGATTTTCCTCAAAATAGCAAAAGAAGGCTCACTGAATAATGCCGTAACAGAGACCAAGAGGAGGAAAGCAGAGCAGACTCCACGTGAGAAAGGGGAGAGGTTCCAAAGGGAGGCTCGGAGGGAATGGAGATCCAGCCCCTGCTCACCTTTACCTGCCGCGGGGGAAACAAAGGCACCAGGGAAAAACACTGTGCGCATTTACCAAGCACCTCGTGTATGCAAAACAAGTGCCCAGCACACATCAAGGAGTTCCGAGAAAAGCAGGGAGTCAGGTGTGGCCCGCACGTGCGTGTCCGCAGGTGTCCACACACACACCGGGGGGGGGGGATGAGGCCGCGGAGGTAGCTGAGGTCACGGCAGGGCACTAAGTGCTAGTGACTACTGCCTTCACCTTGAAAGGCGCGGAAACCACACGAGGCTCCCGACCCCCCAGGAAAGATGACAAGGGCACAGTGTGAAGGAAGGAGGCGAGCCGGCTAACCTCTGAGTGGTCTGGAAAAGAAAGGATGAGGTCCCAGCGACCCAGAGACGGTGAGCGGGAAGGGCGGGGATCCAGGGGAGTGTCCGGAAGCCGTCAACAGGTGGGGAGACAAGATGTAAGGAAGACCTGGGAGCTTGGAGGAGGAGACTCACAACCAGCTCAAAGAACACCGTAGAAAGATCAGGTTCGGCAGGGTGGGGTGGGGGCAGGGGGTGGTTTGGGGATTCTCAATTTGAGATGTCCTTGGTCACATTAGCAAAGCTGCGTCCAAATCCATGCCTAACTCTTTCGGTTGAATATTCAATTCACATCAACCGAAAGAGACAAGGAACAGAGTGTCCTACTATTCCAGAAGTCTGTAATATTTTATGTCTTTGCTTTTGATTTAAATGCTTGCTCACAATTCCTTCTGAGCTTAGTGTTCCAAGAACTGACCCACAAGATATTTCCCAAGTGCGTCTAAAACTTCAGTTAAAATCACACAGCGTTAAAATAAATTAGAGAAGCCTCAGATAGTTAACTGTTTGTGTATCAGTGAAAAACTAGCAGAAGGTCACTACCAGCTCCCTCTAGAACAGCTTTAAAGGGAGGAACATCGAATAACCAAAAAAAAAAAAAAAAAAACCCCAAGGCTCGCAAACTTGGCCCTCTGAACATTCAGTTATAGACAATAAAACAGACAAAAGGAAAAACATCAAGGGGTGCCTGGGTGGCTCAGTCAAGTTGAGCGTCTGACTTCAGCTCACGTCATGATCTTACAGTTTGTGAGTTTAAGCCCCATGTCAGGGCTTGGAGCCTGGAGCCTATTTCGGATTCTGTGTCTCCCTCTTTCCCTGCCCCTCCTCTACTTGGGTTCTGTCTCTCTCTTTCTCTCTCTCTCTCTCAAAAATAAACATTAAAAAATAATTTTTTTAAGGAAAAACAGCGAAGCATTAATACCTAAACAATATATAACATTGATCACATTTTAAAGGAAATACATTAAGTCTAATAAATAAATATGCAAAGAACATAGGCAATTCCATACAAAAGAAAGCATCCATATTTGCTGGTATTCAACATAAATAAATAAAAAGCAAATTAATGCAGCTGTAGGTACTATTTAAAAAGAACCAGAGGCGCCTGGGCGGCTCAGTCGGTCGAGGTCCGACTTCAGCTCAGGTCATGATCTCACACTCTGTGAGTCTGAGCCCCGCGTCCGGCTCTGTGATGACAGCTCAGAGCCCGGAGCCTGCTTCCGATTCTGTGTCTCCCTCTCTCTCTGCCCCTCCCTTGCTCATGCTCTGTCTCTCTCTGTCTCAAAAATTTAAAAAAATTAAAAAAATTAAAAATTAAAAAAAAAAAAGTACTAGCCATGGACACCTGGCTGGTTCAGTGCATACAAAGTGTGACTCTTGATCTCAGGACTGGGAGTTCGAGCCCCGCGTTAGGGATGGAATTTACTCCAAAAATAATAAAAATAGGGCGCCTGGGTGGCTCAGGCGGCTAAGCATCCGATTCTTGGTTTCGGCTCAGGTCATGATCTCACAGTTTGTGAGTCCGAGCCCCACATCGGCCTCCATGCTGACAGTGCAGGGCCCGCTTAGGATTCTCTCTCTCTCTCCCTCTTTCTCTGCCCCTCCCTTGTTCATGTTCCAGCTCAAAATAAATAAACTTAAAATAAGTAAATAACTAAAAATAAAAAGTCCTAGCCAATCATTCTACAATCAATCTATTATGACAAAAACTAGAGGGACCAGACTACAATGCAGTGATTTTGCAAAAGGCGTCATAAGTAAAATGAACCCAACGAAATGACCCAGAAAAGGGAAGACCGAAGGGGTCGAGGAAGCTCCGGAAATCTCGTATCCCCCGTCCGGTGCTTCTCCCAAGATCCCTGATGTGCACTCTAGCACGCACAACCCCGGAGTAAAGGGGTAAGTTGAACCCCGGTGGTTTCCCAAACGTGCTTGGCTAGAGAAACCCTTCCGGGCACCACACCCACAGAAGTGATCTGTGGAACCAGCGGCGTATACACACACACTCAGGGGGACACCGGCACAGCGGCTGAAACCACCGGGACTCAGCCGGCCCGCCAGCCACCCGGCCAGCGCGCCCTGGCTCCCGTCCCGCACGGCTGTGCCATCCGCAGAATGGAAACCAAATCTGCCCCAGTGAGGCTGCCGGGGCGACGAGGCAATGCGCCTGGCACGCTGACCGGCACCGATGCGTGCGCCTCCGGCCGCGGTCAAGCCCCGGGGCGCGGTGCCACGAGCAGGGCTGGGGGGCATCCTTACCACTTGGGCCTGCCGTCCTTCCCAACTTCCTCCTCCTCTTCATCATCACTGAACTTCAGTTTCTCGGAGTAGTCCACTTCCTCGTGAAGACCTGTAACCGGGGAGGGCCAGGGAGAACGGGCAAAGCCAAGACTCAGCAGCGCCAAGAGCGCCACACGGGGCGAGGGGTGGGGGGGGCTTCCTCCGGTCGGAGCTCGTCCTGGCCCAGCTGACGAGGAGGGCCACCCAGCCAACCGCAACCACCAGACAGACACTGCGGATCAAGTGAGGGACAGCTCCGGCTTCGGGTGACAGCAAGGCGGCCCCGTCAGATTAACCTTCCCACAGAGGACAGTTCTTAAATCTGGACAAAGTATTTTGGAATTATATTGGAAGGTGCAGAAGGGTGAACGAAAGAAAGCAGGCAAAAACCAGACAGGACCCAGATCCATCTGGCAACACAGAGGCTCGGCCAGCGTGATTCGTGGGCTGCTGCTTGTGCCCTAGGGCACTCCCCGGCCTGAGCAGCTCAGGGGCAGAAAGTGCCCATCAGCTGGCAAGTGGGCACACACACTGTGGGAGATCCACACAGGGGAATGGTACTTTGGCCACAAAAATGAATGCAGACAGGGGCGCCTGGGTGGCTCCGTCAGCCGGGTGACCGACTTCAGCTCAGGTCATGATCTTGTGGTTCGTGAGTTCAAGCCCCGCATCGGGCTCGGTGCTGACAGCGCAGAGCCTGGGGCCTGCTTCCAATTCTGTGTCTCCCTCTCTCTCTGCCCCTCTCCCACTCGTGCTTTGTCTAACTCTCAAAAATAAATAAACATTAAAAAAAAAAAAAAATGAATGCAGACACACCCCCTCAACAAGACAAACCTTGAAAAACAAGCTCAGTGAGAGAAGCCAGACGTGAAAGGCCACATTCTATACCGGTGCTTCCATTTATATGAAATGTCCAGAATAAGCAAACCCACAGAGATAGAAAGTAGCTCAGTGGTTGCCAGAGGCTGTGTGCGGGGCTGGGGGGTAAGTGAGAGTGACGGTTAATGATACAACACTTCTTTTGTGGCTGATGAGAATGTTCTCGAACTGGACAGTGGAAATGGTTGCACAAACTTGTCAATATACTAAAGATCAATGAATTGCAGACTTTAAAAGGGTACATGTTATGGTATATGAAATTTGTTATATGCACTGTATCTTAGTAAAAAGGCAAAAAGCCCAATACAATGACAAAGCAGATTTAATGAAAAAGCAAGGGCAACTATATGCTGTCTAGATCATCCGTTGAAATACAACCACAAATGGGTTGAAAGGAAAAGGATTAAAGAAAAAAGACACACCGTTTACACAGTAACACCAGAGCAGTAGTAACATAGGACAAGACACACTCCAAGAAGCACTTCCAATGATAAAGGACATCTGCAAACAATACCAAGGGTCAATGTGTCGACTCATGAAAATTATAAATGTGCATATGCCCAACAGTAGCTTTGAAATCAATGAAGCAGAAACTGATAGAATTAAAGGGAGAAACAGATAAATCCACAGTCACAGTGGAGAATTTACTGCTTCATTGTCTGAGAGGATCATACAAAAACATCAGTAACTACGTAAGGTCTGAAAGACACATTCCACAACCTTGATAGTGACTAAATTGAGATTTACAGAATGTAATAATCAACAACCGTAGAATACGCATTCTTTTCAAACGCACTTGGAATATTCATGAAGAAAGATCATGTTCTGATCATAAAACAAGTCTCAGTAAGCTGAAAAGAACTGAAATCATACAGTGCATGCTCTCTGACTATAATGGAATTAAATTAGAAATCTAGAGAGCCCCAATAATTAAAATGAACAGATAAAATGAAATAGAAACAATCCAACAATGGAGAAAATGAAAGCCCAAAACTGCCTTTTAGTAAAAGATTAATAAAACCAATAAGCCCTTGGCATAAGTAAGAAAAAGAAGAATACAGATTACCCAATTAATGAGAAAGAAAGAAGTCCATCACTACAGAACTTACAGACATCAGAAAGAAAAGGAATTGCTATCAACTTTATACCAATAAATTCAATCACAAAGAACAAATAAATCCCTTGAAAAACACAACGTACCAATATTGACACAAAACAACAAAGGGAATCTGAGCAGCCCCATTAACTACTCATAGAAATTAAATTTATTATCACAAATGTCACCACAAAGAAAATACCAGCGCCAGGTTATTTTACTGGTGAATTCTATCAAGCATTTATGGGAGAAATAATCCCAAACTTACAGAAACTCTTTCAGAAAGTAGAGAAGGAACATTTTCCAACTCCTCTTATGAGCCCAACAAAGAAATTAAAAAAAAAAGAAAATTATTATAGACCAATATCCACCATGGACATGGAGGCCAAGAACCTTAATAAAATATCGGCACATTGAATCTAGGTATACAAAAAGGTGTAGCTTAGTCTAGGAATGCAAGGTTGGTTTAGCATTAAAAAAATCAGTTGGTGCAGGGCACCTGGGTGGCTCAGTAGGTTGAGCATCTAACTCTTGATTTCGGCTCAGGTCATGATCCCAGGGTCGTGGGACTGAGCCCAGCATCAGAATCAATGCTGAGCAGGGAGCCTGCTTGGAATATTCTCTTTTTTTTTTCCTCTCTCTCTCTGTCTCTCTCTCTCTCTCTCCTCTTCTCTTCCCTGCTCATGTACATAAAAGGAAGGAAGGAAGGAAGGAAGGAAGGAAGGAAGGAAGGAAGGAAGGAAGGAGAAAGAAAGAAAGAAAGAAAGAAAGAAAGAAAGAAAGAAAGAAAGAAAGAAAGAAAGAAAGAAAGAAGAAAGAAAAAAGCAATCCACCAGATTACCAAAATAAAGGAGAAAAACCTTATAATCACAGCACAGGAAAATTTATTTAACAAAATTCAATACCCATTCGTGATTTAGAAAACATTCAGCAAGCCAGAAATACAAGGAAACCCTCAATCTGATAAAGAACACCCAAACCTTACAGCTGACATCAGATTTAATGGTGAAACACTAAACACTTTCTCCACCAGATCAGGAACAAAGAACTTGAAACAACCCTGTACTGAAGTACCACACAGCATTTAGGCAAGAAATCAAAGGTAGGGGGCGCCTGGGTGGCTCAGTCGGTTAAGCTGAGGCTCAGGTCATGGTCTCACAGTTCGTGGGTTCGAGCCCCACGGCAGGCTCTGTGCTGACAGCTCGGAGCCTGGAGCCTGCTTCGCATTCTGTCTCCCTCTCTCTCTCTCTGCCCCCTCCCACTCTCTTTCTCAAAAACAAACGTTCAAAAAAAAAAAAGGAAAAAAAAAGGAAAAAAGAAATAAAAGGCATATAATCTGAAAAAGAAACATAAAACCATCCCTATTTACAGACAACATGATGGTTTATGTAGAAAATTCTAAGAAATGGGGGTGTCTGGGTGGCTCAGTTGGTTAAGCATGCAAGTCTTGATTTCAGTTCAGGTCATGGGAACTAGAGCCCCACGTGGGCTCCACACTGAGTGTGGAGGCTGCTTGGGATTCTCTCCCTCCCTCTCCTCCTTCCCCACTTATGTGGTGTGTGCACTCTCTCGCTCTTTCCCTCTAAAAAAAAAAAAAAAAAAAATCTTAGAAATTCTAAGAAATCAACAGAAACTAGTATAACTAAAGAGTGTATTCAGCAAAGTGCCTACAACAAGGTCCACACACAAAAATCAACTGTATTATCTATAGGAACACCAAACATAAGAAATAAATTACACTTAAAAAAAAAAAAATCAATGCCATTTACAGCAGCATCCAAACAACATCAACTACTTAGGAATAAACTCAACAGAAGATGTTCAAGACCTCCAACACTGAAAACTGAAACAGAACTGAAGAAAGTCAGAGATTCACCCAAGTTCCTGGATGGGAGATCCAAGGTATCATCTATCCAGAAATACATTCGACGCTGTCCTACCCAAAATGCCTCTAGGCTTTTTGTAAATACTGACAGGCTGATCCTAAATTTATACGGGAATGAAAAGACCTTACAGTCAAATAACATGAAAGGGAACAAGGCCAGAAAGCTTATGCTACCTGAACTTTAAGACTTACTATAGAGCGACAGTGTGGTGGTGGCATGAATGAATCAATACATCCAGGACACAAACAGCGTCCAGAAACAGACCCACACTTATCTGGTCAATTGATTTTTGGCAGGTGCCAAAGCAATTCAATAGGCAGAGGAAAGTTCTCCCAACAAATGGTGCGGAACCGGATATCCTGACGGATTAAAACGAGCCTCAACTCCATCTTATGTACAAGAGTTAATTCCACGTAAATCACAGACCCCAAAACAAGAGTTGAAACTATAGAAAATAAGGGAATATCTTTGCTGTCAAGGAGAGACGAAGATTTTCAGATAGGACGCAAAAGAAACAACCATAGAAAACATAAACTTACAAATTAACCTTCATCAAAATAAAAAAACTCATCAAAACAGTGCTAAAAAAAAAAAATGAACCAACAAGACAAGCAATGGGGGAAATATTTGTAAAAAGTAAGTGGCCAAGGACTCGTACCCATGACTTACTTGTAACCTACCGCTCGAAGAAACGAGAAAATCTACCAGTTGCCAAATCACACAAGAAAACTTATTCATCAGCATTAGTCATCAGCAAAATGCAAATGAAATGCACAATGAGACACCACTACACACCCACCAGAAGGGCTAAAATTAAAAAGACTAATCACGTGGAAGCGTCGTGAGGATACAGGGGACCCACGTTCCCCACAGCCACCGTGGAGAAAGGTTTAGGTGGGTCTCACAGGCCCGATCACACACCTTCCCTCTGACCTAACAATTCACTCCTGGGTACCGAATGAATGAATGTACTATTCGATAGGAACTCCCCTCAGGAGAGGGGAGGCCCTGGGGTGGGAGCAGGGAGTTGGGGGGGGCGGGGGGGAAGTCTGGTGGGGGGCGGGGGAGGGGGGACATTCGGCACACATGTATCCGTTTGTCAAAACTGCATCATTAAAATGGGCACCTGTCAACGGAATTCACATGTATGTGAACGCAAATAAAAAGGATTTTAAGAGAAAATCATCAGGTTGGCAGACGGGGCATGGTAGTTGTTGAAGCTAGGTGATGGGAAGCTGGGGGCTCATTACCCCATTTACAGTTCGGTTTAACTTTCCCATTCCAAAAAGTCTTTTTGGCAAGTTAACAAAATCTCCCATGGATCTGAGATCAAGACCAAAGGCCAACAGGAGTCAGTGCTCAGAGAGGAAGTCACCGCTGGCGAGGTGGCTGGCTGAGGGACGCACACCTTGCTGCCGGGGGGCCTTCAGCCCTGGAAAGCAGAGGCGACCCCGACCCTGAAAGCCCCACAACCCACCTGCCCAGCCGTCGTCGGCGTCGGCGTCCAGGTCGTCCAGGCCCTTCAGGTTTTCCGCGTTGATGATCGTGGGCCGCGGCGCCCGTCCCACCAGCTGCCTCAGCGGGCGGATGGGCCGAGTCGTTCCCAGCCTGCTTTCTTTTCTGATGAGGGCGAGAAGAGTAAAGATCTGGCCTCGTGTCAAGTGCACAGATGGCAGCAAAAGCCAATACTTTTCCAAAAATATGTCCCACATTGCAAAGGTTCATGGTTGCATTTAATATTTAAATCCTCTCCTTTAAGGGAAAAAAGGAAAAAAAAAACTTCTAACAGGGGCGCCTGGGGGGGGGCTCAGTCGGTTAAGCTTCCGACTCTTGGTTTCGGGTCAGGTCGTGATCTCTCGGTTTTGCGGGTTTGAGCCCCACATCGGGCTCTGCGCTGGCAGTGCGGAGCCTGCTTGGGATTCCGTCTCCCTCTTTCTCTACCCCTCCCCCACTCGCATGGTCTCTGTCTCTCCAAATAAATGAAGGAACTTAAAAAAGTTAAAAGAAACTAATAATGAAAAGATAAAAGAAACCTACACCAAACAAATACGTCCCAGAGAGTATCGCCTCATTCCACAGTTTTTATACACTCGGCACTAACGCCTCGCATAGCAGCCACAAACACACGCCAAAACTTCCAACTCTGTCAAGAACTCGCGATCATAATACAAGCTCGTCTAGCTCCAGATCCCAGCCACCCCACACACCCTGGAGCTCTGAGTTGGTTTTCAGAGTCTCCAGGACTCTGAGCTCTGAGTTGGTTTTCAGAGTCTCCAGGAGACAAGACACCTTCGCACATGAGCCCACGATGTTGTGCAATACAACCACCGGGGGCAATTTCTACACACGGGACTATTAATGCAGTAGCCTTACCCATCTTGGTCATTCATCTGGAACTGTCTAAAAGGGACACGGGGCTCAAGACGGAGCTGGGGGAGGGGGAAAGGTCCTCGTTCCACGGTACCCTGGTTCTCTGATGACTGTGGCGAACACATCTGAAACATAACATCAATGAACAGGATTTTCCGGTAATGGCTCAAATTCTAAGTTCCCCTTGCACTCGAATTTGTTTGGGAAAAATAGAAAATGGGAGAAAGAGACAGGCAAGTCTTGGAACTTCCCAGTTAATCCTACCACCATCTCCCCCATCTGTTTCCTGCCGTCAGTAAGTGAACCTGGGGACTTGTGGTGTCCGGGGCAATGCCTGCCTCTCCTTTTTCTAAAGAACCAAGGCTGAAACAGTATCTACATCACCAGGGAAAGAAGCCGAAGACCCTTAAGATCTGAAAAGGGGGAGAGCAAACGCAGAAGTAACGGGCACTTCCAAGGCAGGGTATATCGGGGCAAAGACACTGGGAGGGGGTACCGAGGTGGATATTCAACCACTAGAGTAGGTTCTGCCTTCGCAAGCAATCCGACTCCATGGGAAAAAAAAATATGCACACTCTGAAAACTTACAAAAGCAGGAAGCATGTCATGGTATGTAGGTGGGTGGTATACATTTCCCATGAACTGTGAAGCCCCTTTGCGGACAGGCTGAGCCGGGCGGAGAGAGGGGTCCTTAGAATCGCTGGTACATGCCGAGGAGGGGGCTCCGTCTCCCGCACTCGAGTTCCTGCTGCCCAGCTCAGTCGGGGAGGCGCTCAGAGACGTGGCAGAAATTATGTTTCGCCCACCGCCCTCCCTCCAGCTTGTCACATCTGGAAATCGAAAGGGGGCAAAAGGGGAAAGGAAAGAGGAGGGGGGGAGGAGGGATTGTATGAGGGTCTGAAGGTCAAGGGACCCCCTCATTCACCAAAAACAAAAGCCCCAAAAGTGCAGAGTCGAGTCAAGTGGTCGAATCTGTCACGGAAGGTGGAGG